>NC_060192.1:5427397-5444897 GCF_021184085.1 Oncorhynchus gorbuscha | reverse complement strand
GAGCGGTAATAAGAATTTGATAAATCACGAGGCCAGAATTAACTAGACGTCACAACAATGAGACTCCTCTGGTGGATGGAGGGAGGGCCACGGCACAGATTACTCAGAGTGGAGGAGAGGAGAGAGGGAACGAGAGGGGGGAGGAGAGGAGAGAGGGAACGAGAGAGGAGAGAGGGAACGAGAGAGGAGAGAGGGAACGAGAGGGGGGAGGAGAGGAGAGAGGGAACGAGAGAGGAGAGAGTGAACGAGAGGGGGAGGAGAGGAGAGAGGAGAGAGGGAACGAGAGAGGAGAGAGGGAACGAGAGGGGGAGGAGAGGACAAGGAGTGGAGGAGAGGAGAGAGGGAACGAGAGAGGGAGGAGAGGACAAGGAGTGGAGGAGAGGAGAGAGGGAACGAGAGGGGGAGGAGAGGACAGGGAGTGGAGGAGAGGGAGTGGAGGAGAGGAGAGAGGGAACGAGAGAGGAGAGAGGGAACGAGAGGGGGAGGAGAGGACAGGGAGTGGAGGAGAGGAGAGAGGGAACGAGAGGGGGAGGAGAGGACAGGGAGTGGAGGAGAGGAGAGAGGGAACGAGAGGGGGAGGAGAGGACAGGGAGTGGTGGAGAGGAGAGAGGGAACGAGAGGGGGAGGAGAGGACAAGGAGTGGAGGAGGAGGGCAATCCAGGCAAGGTCAAAACAGGGTCTGAGAGAAAGGGGAGGAGGGGTGCCAGGCAAAGAGAGACAAGGGAGGGAGAGAGAAAAGAGGTAACACTCTAGAGAGAGAGTGCAACGGAGAAGATATATAGAGGACAGAGATGAGACAGGTAGAATAGAAAAAAGAAAGAGAGGGAGAGAGAGATTGGGAGGTGGGTTATGAGGGAGTGGACATTATATCTGTCATTGTATCTCTGGTCATTATATCTGTCATTGTATCTCTGGTCAGGAATACTACAGTTATCACAGAACAGTTTATCTCCCCCTCCCTCCCTCCCTCTCTCCCTCCCACTCCCCCCCTCCCTCCCTCCCTCCCTCCTCCCTCCCTCCCTCTCTCTCCCTCCCTCCTCTCTCCTCTCTCTCCCTCCCTCCCTCCCTTCCTTCCTCTCTCCCTCTCACTCTCCCACTCTCCCACTCCCTCCCTCCCTCTCTCCCTCTCTCCCTCCCTTCCTCTCTCCCTCTCTCTCTCTCCCTCCCTCCCTCCCTCTCTCTCTCTCTCCCTCCCCCTCCCTCCCTCCCTTCCTCTCTCCCTCTCTCCCTCTCACACTCTCCCCCTCCCTCCCTCCCTCTCTCCCTCTCTCCCTCTCTCCCTCCCTCCCTCTCTCTCTGTCTAGCAGAGGGATGTGACACAGGGATGTTTATTTAATGAGAGCAGTCTGGAGGGGCTAATGAAATCTGCCATACCACAGTTAACCATGAGGCTGATCAGCACTGCTCTGGTCTGCTCTGCATGGGGTCACATGTCAGCACACTGCAACCCTTTGTTCTCTACACCCCTGGTGGCAGTGGCCCCTGACACAGGTCTGGGATCAGAATGACCCATGTCACTCCAGCCTAACCTGGAGTGGTGGGTTGAATGAAAGTGACTTGAGACAAGCACTAAAGGGATCGTTGTACCTTTGTTGTGTTCCCCCGTGTCGACACGGAGGAGAGAGGCGAGAGGGTGAACTAGGAGGACGGAGGAGAGAGGCGAGAGGGTGAACTAGGAGGACGGAGGAGAGAGGGTGAACTAGGAGGACGGAGGAGAGAGGGTGAACTAGGAGGACGATGGAGAGAGGCGAGAGGGTGAACTAGGAGGACGAAGGAGAGAGGCGAGAGGGTGAACTAGGAGGACGGCGGAGAGAGGGTGAACTAGGAGGACGGCGGAGAGAGGGTGAACTAGGAGGACGGAGGAGAGAGGGTGAACTAGGAGGACGGCGGAGAGAGGCGAGAGGGTGAACTAGGAGGACGACGGAGAGAGGGTGAACTAGGAGGACGGCGGAGAGAGGGTGAACTAGGAGGACGGAGGAGAGAGGGTGAACTAGGAGGACGGAGGAGAGAGGGTGAACTAGGAGGACGGCGGAGAGAGGCGAGAGGGTGAACTAGGAGGACGACGGAGAGAGGGTGAACTAGGAGGACGGCGGAGAGAGGGTGAACTAGGAGGACGGAGGAGAGAGGGTGAACTAGGAGGACGGCGGAGAGAGGGTGAACTAGGAGGACGGCGGAGAGAGGGTGAACTAGGAGGACGGAGGAGAGAGGGTGAACTAGGAGGACGGCGGAGAGAGGCGAGAGGGTGAACTAGGAGGACGACGGAGAGAGGCGAGAGGGTGAACTAGGAGGACGGCGGAGAGAGGCGAGAGGGTGAACTAGGAGGACGACGGAGAGAGGCGAGAGGGTGAACTAGGAGGACGGCGGAGAGAGGCGAGAGGGTGAACTAGGAGGACGAAGGAGAGAGGCGAGAGGGTGAACTAGGAGGACGGCGGAGAGAGGGTGAACTAGGAGGACGGCGGAGAGAGGGTGAACTAGGAGGACGGCGGAGAGAGGCGAGAGGGTGAACTAGGAGGACGGAGGAGAGAGGGTGAACTAGGAGGACGGAGGAGAGAGGGTGAACTAGGAGGACGGAGGAGAGAGGGTGAACTAGGAGGACGACGGAGAGAGGCGAGAGGGTGAACTAGGAGGACGACGGAGAGAGGGTGAACTAGGAGGACGACGGAGAGAGGCGAGAGGGTGAACTAGGAGGACGACGGAGAGAGGGTGAACTAGGAGGACGACGGAGAGAGGCGAGAGGGTGAACTAGGAGGACGAAGGAGAGAGGCGAGAGGGTGAACTAGGAGGACGAAGGAGAGAGGGTGAACTAGGAGGACGGCGGAGAGAGGCGAGAGGGTGAACTAGGAGGACAGAGGAGAGAGGCGAGAGGCAGTTAGGGTTAGTAATGGTTCAAGTGCAAGTTCATTTGCTCTAATAACTGCATTGGTAACACAGCGGACATTAAGGCGGTCTGATGAGCTCCACACAGACACATGTAAATGAGCAGAGAGAGAAGCTCATTAGTCATCCTGCCAGTCTCTCTCAGTCGGTCAGTCCCATGATTATTTATGACCCTAATTGGCCCATGTGTCCTCAGGCTACCGACTACTCTCTGATGCTTCTGCTGACACTTAGCCCAGCCACTCAACACTGCGCTGTGTGTGTGTGTGTGTGTGTGTGTGTGTGTGTGTGTGTGTGTGTGTGTGTGTGTGTGTGTGTGTGTGTGTGTGTGTGTGTGTGTGTGTGTGTGTGTGTGTGTGTGTGTGTGTGTGTGTGTGTGTGTGTGTGTGTGTGTGTGTGTGTGTGTTTAACATCCCGACCTCCATTAAACACCGACGTGTTCCTGCTGACGTCATTTCCAGGCGGAGGCTTTTCGTTGTCTTCATTTGTGACGCGAGTCACTTAACCGCTGTTAGTCAATTAGCTTGACTGAACAGAATGAGACCAAGCTTCGTGACCTTCTACAGGCTGCTACTGTACACTGGACTCAACGCCTGAGAGGGATGAGTGAGAAAATATTACAAGAGAAGAACTGGCTCTGATGTGAAGCTCACTGGGATACTACTGGTCCTTATGACAGTACACCACAATCAAATAAATGATTGAATATCATTCTTTTTAACTTTTGTTTTTGCCTTGCACCTTAGTGGTCCACTGTAGCTCAGTTGGTAAAGCATGACACTTGTAACGTCAGGGTAGTGGGTTCGCTTCCCAGGCCCACCCGTACGTGAAATGTATGCAAGCTTGACTGTAAGTTGTTTTGGATAAAAGAGTCTGCTAAATGGCGTATTTTCACAACGGTTGACTTCATCTTGTTGTGTTGCAGCCTGACTTGAAAATGTTCATCATTTTGTCCCGGGCCTACACACAATGCCCCATCATGTGGAAATTCTGTTCTTAGAATCTTCTACAGAGGAATTAAAAATGAAAAGCTGAAATGTCTTGAGTCAAGTATTCAACCCCTTTGTCATGGCAAGCTGAAGTGAGTTCCGGAGTATAGATTTGCTAAACAAGTTACAGAATAAGTTGCGGGCCATAATAGTGTTTAAGATGATTTTTAAAGGACGACCACATCTCTGTACCCCACACATACAACTATCTGTTAGGTCCCTCAAACACAGATTCAACCACAAACACCAGGGAGGTTTTCCAATGCCTCGCGAAGACGAACACCTATTGGTAGATGGGCAACAACAAAAAAGGTGGACATTGAATATCCCTTTGAGTACGGGGAAGTTATTAATTACACTTTGGACGGTGTATCAATACACCCAGTCACTACAAAGATACAGGCGTCCTTCCGAACTCAGTTGCTGGAGAGGAAGGACACTGCTCAGCGATATCACAAGGCCAATGGTGACTTTAAAAGATTTACAGAGTTTAATGGCTGTGGGAGAAAACTGAGGATGGATCAACGACATTTTATTTACTCCACAATGCTAACCTAAATGATAGAGTAAAAAGAAGGAATCCTGTAGATAATATCATTTTTCCAAAACAAGCATCCTGTTTGCAATAAGGCACTAAAGTAAAACTGCAGAAGATGTGGCAAAGAAATGAACTCATATGTCCTGAATAAAAACGTTATGTTTGGGACAAATCCAACACATCACTGAGTACCACTCGTCATATTTTCAAGCATGGTGGTGGCTGCATCAGGTTATGGGTTTGCTTGTCATCGGCAAGGACTAGGGAGTTTTTTTGGGATAAAGAAAAACGGAA
Source organism: Oncorhynchus gorbuscha (assembly GCF_021184085.1). Lineage (NCBI taxonomy): Eukaryota > Metazoa > Chordata > Actinopteri > Salmoniformes > Salmonidae > Oncorhynchus > Oncorhynchus gorbuscha. The sequence continues at coordinate 5,440,199 of NC_060192.1, read as the reverse complement.
TAGAGCTAATCACAGGCAAAATCCTAGAGGAAAACCTGGTTCTGTCTGCTTTCCAACAAACACTGGAGTTGCTTATCAAGACAACATTGAATGAATGTTACTGAGTGGCCTAGTTACAGTTTAGTTTTGACTTAAATTGGTTTGAAAATCTATGGCAAGACTTGAAAATGTCTGTCCAGCAATTTTTTAAGAATAATTTGCAAATATTGTACAATCCAGGTGTGCAAAGCTCTTAGCGACTTACCCAGAAAGACCAAAGATGATTCTAACATGTATTGACTCAGTGAATACTTATGTAAACAACATATTTCTGAATTTCATCTCCAAGACATTTGCAAAGGTTTCTAAAAAATATGTTTTCACTTTGTCATTATGGGATATTGTGTATAGATGAGTGAGAAAAAGTATCAAGTATTCAATCGATTTTGAATCGTAACAAATGAATCGTTGAGTTAAGCAGGCCAGATGAATGGTGCTGTAATTGAACCCAGAGAGAGGAACACAGGGTCACAGGGTCAGGTAGGATCATACATCGCTAGGGAGGAGTACTATCTCGAATGAACCCAGCGCAACCCTCATTCACCCCTAACATTAAAGGGAGAGAGAGAGAGAGAGAGGGGAGAGATTAAGGGGAGAGGGAGAGAGAGCGCAATAGAGAGAGTTTAAGGGGAGAGGGAGAGAGAGAGAGCAATAGAGAGAGTTTAAGGGGAGAGGGAGAGAGAGAGAGAGCAATAGAGAGAGTTTAAGGGGAGATGGAGAGAGAGAGAGCAATAGAGAGAGTTTAAGGGGAGAGGGAGAGAAAGAGCAATAGAGAAAGTTTAAGGGGAGAGGGAGAGAGAGAGAGCAATAGAGAGAGTTTAAGGGGAGAGAGGGAGAGGGAGAGAGAGTAGTAGAGAGAGTTTAAGGGGAGAGAGGGAGAGGGAGAGAGAGAGAGCAATAGAGAGAGTTTAAGGGGAGAGGGAGAGAGCAATAGAGAGAGTTTAAGGGGAGAAGGAGAGAGCAATAGAGAGAGTTTAAGGGGAGAGGGAGAGCAATAGAGAGAGTTTAAGGGGAGAGAGAGAGAGAGCAATAGAGAGAGTTTAAGGGGAGAGGGAGAGAGAGAGAGCAATAGAGAGAGTTTAAGGGGAGAGGGAGAGAGAGAGAGAGAGAGAGCAATAGAGAGAGTTTAAGGGGAGAGGGAGAGAGAGAGAGCAATAGAGAGAGTTTAAGGGGAGAGGGAGAGAGAAAGAGAGCAATAGCGAGAGTTTAAGGGGAGAGGGAGAGAGAGAGAGAGCAATAGAGAGAGTTTAAGGGGAGAGGGAGAGAGAGAGAGAGCAATAGAGAGAGTTTAAGGGGGGAGGGAGAGAGAGAGCAATAGAGAGAGTTTAAGGGGAGAGGGAGAGAGAGAGAGAGCAATAGAGAGAGTTTAAGGGGGAGGGAGAGAGAGAGAGAGCAATAGAGAGAGTTTAAGGGGAGGGAGAGAGAGAGCAATAGAGAGAGTTTAAGGGGAGAGGGGAGAGAGAGAGCAATAGAGAGAGTTTAAGAGGAGAGAGAGAGAGCAATAGAGAGAGTAGTAGAGAGAGTTTAAGGGGAGAGAGGGAGAGGGAGAGAGAGAGAGCAATAGAGAGAGTTTAAGGGGAGAGGGAGAGAGCAATAGAGAGAGTTTAAGGGGAGAAGGAGAGAGCAATAGAGAGAGTTTAAGGGGAGAGGGAGAGCAATAGAGAGAGTTTAAGGGGAGAGGGAGAGAGAAAGAGAGCAATAGAGAGAGTTTAAGGGGAGAGGGAGAGAGAGAGAGAGCAATAGAGAGAGTTTAAGGGGAGAGGGAGAGAGAGAGCAATAGAGAGAGTTTAAGGGGGAGGGAGAGAGAGAGCAATAGAGAGAGTTTAAGGGGAGAGGGAGAGAGAGAGAGCAATAGAGAGAGTTTAAGGGGAGGGAGAGAGAGAGAGAGCAATAGAGAGAGTTTAAGGGGAGGGAGAGAGAGAGCAATAGAGAGAGTTTAAGGGGAGAGGGGGAGAGAGAGAGCAATAGAGAGAGTTTAAGAGGAGAGAGAGAGAGCAATAGAGAGAGTTTTAAGGGGAGAGGGAGAGGGAGAGAGAGAGCAATAGAGAGAGTTTAAGGGGAGAGGGAGAGAGCAATAGAGAGAGTTTAAGGGGAGAAGGAGAGAGCAATAGAGAGAGTTTAAGGGGAGAGGGAGAGCAATAGAGAGAGTTTAAGGGGAGAGAGAGAGAGAGCAATAGAGAGAGTTTAAGGGGGAGAGGAGAGAGAGAGAGCAATAGAGAGAGTTTAAGGGGAGAGGAGAGAGAGAGAGCAATAGAGAGAGTTTAAGGGGAGAGGGAGAGAGAGAGAGCAATAGAGAGAGTTTAAGGGGAGAGGAGAGAGAAAGAGAGCAATAGAGAGAGTTTAAGGGGAGAGGAGAGAGAGAGAGAGCAATAGAGAGAGTTTAAGGGAGAGGGAGAGAGAGAGCAATAGAGAGAGTTTAAGGGGAGAGAGAGAGAGAGAGAGAGCAATAGAGAGAGTTTAAGGGGAGAGAGAGAGAGAGAGCAATAGAGAGAGTTTAAGGGGGAGGGAGAGAGAGAGAGAGCAATAGAGAGAGTTTAAGGGGAGGGAGAGAGAGAGCAATAGAGAGAGTTTAAGGGGAGAGAGGGAGAGAGAGAGCAATAGAGAGAGTTTAAGAGGAGAGAGAGAGAGCAATAGAGAGAGTTTAAGGGGGAGGGAGAGAGAGAGCAAAGAGAGAGTTTAAGGGGAGAGGGAGAGAGAGACAGCAAAAGAGAGAGTTTAAGGGGAGAGAGGAGAGAGAGCAATAGATAGAGTTTAAGGGGAGAGAGAGAGAGAGAGAGAGAGAGCAATAGAGAGAGTTTAAGGGGGGAGAGAGAGAGAGAGAGCAATAGAGAGAGTTTGAGGGGAGAGGGAGAGAGAGAGCAATATAGAGAGTTTAAGGGGAGAGAGAGAGAGCAATAGAGAGAGTTTAAGGGGAGAGAGAGAGAGAGAAAGAAAGAGAGAGAGAGAGAGAGAGAGAGAGAGAGAGAGAGAGAGAGCAATAGAGAGAGTTTAAGGGGAGAGGGAGAGAGAGAGCAATAGAGCGAGTTTAAGGGGAGAGAGAGAGAGAGCAATAGAGAGAGTTTAAGGGGAGAGAGAGAGAGAGCAATAGAGAGAGTTTAAGGGGAGAGAGAGAGAGAGCAATAGAGAGAGTTTAAGGGGAGAGAGAGAGAGAGAGCAATAGAGAGAGTTTAAGGGGAGAGAGAGAGAGAGCAATAGAGAGAGTTTAAGGAGAGAGAGAGAGAGAGAGAGAGAGAGAGAGAGAGAGAGCAATAGAGAGAGTTTAAGGGGAGAGAGAGAGAGAGCAATAGAGAGAGTTTGAGGGGAGAGGGAGAGAGAGAGCAATATAGAGAGTTTAAGGGGAGAGGGAGAGAGTGAGAGAAATATAGAGAGTTTAAGGGGAGAGGGAGAGAGAGCAATAGAGAGAGTTTAAGGGGAGAGGGAGAGAGAGAGAGCAATAGAGAGAGTTTAAGGAGAGAGAGAGAGCAATAGAAAGAGTTTAAGGGGAGAGAGAGAGAGAGAGCAATAGAGAGAGTTTAAGGGGAGAGAGAGAGAGAGCAATAGAGAGAGTTTAAGGGGAGAGAGAGAGAGAGCAATAGAGAGAGTTTAAGGGGAGAGAGAGAGAGAGCAATAGAGAGAGTTTAAGGGGAGAGAGAGAGAGAGAGAGAGCAATAGAGAGAGTTTAAGGGGAGAGGGAGAGAGAGCAATAGAGAGAGTTTAAGGGGAGAGGGAGAGAGCAATAGAGAGAGTTTAAGGGGAGAGAGAGAGAGCAATAGAGAGAGTTTAAGGGAGAGAGAGAGAGAGAGCAATAGAGAGAGTTTAAGGGGAGAGAGAGAGAGAGAGAGAGAGAGAGAGAGAGAGAGAGAGAGAGAGAGAGAGCAATAGAGAGAGTTTAAGGGGAGAGGGAGAGAAAGAGCAATAGAGAGAGTTTAAGGGGAGAGGGAGAGAGAGAGAGCAATAGAGAGAGTTTAAGGGGAGAGAGGGAGAGGGAGAGAGAGTAGTAGAGAGAGTTTAAGGGGAGAGAGGGAGAGGGAGAGAGAGAGAGCAATAGAGAGAGTTTAAGGGGAGAGGGAGAGAGCAATAGAGAGAGTTTAAGGGGAGAAGGAGAGAGCAATAGAGAGAGTTTAAGGGGAGAGGGAGAGCAATAGAGAGAGTTTAAGGGGAGAGAGAGAGCAATAGAGAGAGTTTAAGGGGAGAGGGAGAGAGAGAGAGCAATAGAGAGAGTTTAAGGGGAGAGGGAGAGAGAAAGAGAGCAATAGAGAGTTTAAGGGGAGAGGGAGAGAGAGAGCAATAGAGAGAGTTTAAGGGGAGAGGGAGAGAGAGAGCAATAGAGAGAGTTTAAGGGGGAGAGAGAGAGAGAGAGCAATAGAGAGAGTTTAAGGGGAGAGGGAGAGAGAGAGAGAGCAATAGAGAGAGTTTAAGGGGGAGGGAGAGAGAGAGAGAGCAATAGAGAGAGTTTAAGGGGAGGGAGAGAGAGAGCAATAGAGAGAGTTTAAGGGGAGAGGGGGAGAGAGAGAGCAATAGAGAGAGTTTAAGAGGAGAGAGAGAGAGCAATAGAGAGAGTTTAAGGGGAGAGAGAGAGCAAAGAGAGAGTTTAAGGGGAGAGGGAGAGAGAGACAGCAATAGAGAGAGTTTAAGGGAGAGAGAGAGAGAGAGCAATAGATAGAGTTTAAGGGGAGAGAGAGAGAGAGAGCAATAGAGAGAGTTTAAGGGGAGAGAGGGAGAGGGAGAGAGAGTAGTAGAGAGAGTTTAAGGGGAGAGAGGGAGAGGGAGAGAGAGAGAGCAATAGAGAGAGTTTAAGGGGAGAGGGAGAGAGCAATAGAGAGAGTTTAAGGGGAGAAGGAGAGAGCAATAGAGAGAGTTTAAGGGGAGAGGGAGAGCAATAGAGAGAGTTTAAGGGGAGAGAGAGAGCAATAGAGAGAGTTTAAGGGGAGAGGGAGAGAGAGAGAGCAATAGAGAGAGTTTAAGGGGAGAGGGAGAGAGAAAGAGAGCAATAGCGAGAGTTTAAGGGGAGAGGGAGAGAGAGAGCAATAGAGAGAGTTTAAGGGGAGAGGGAGTGAGAGAGAGAGCAATAGAGAGAGTTTAAGGGGGGAGGGAGAGAGAGAGAGAGCAATAGAGAGAGTTTAAGGGGAGAGGGAGAGAGAGAGAGAGAGCAATAGAGAGAGTTTAAGGGGGGAGGGAGAGAGAGAGAGAGCAATAGAGAGAGTTTAAGGGGGAGGGAGAGAGAGAGCAATAGAGAGAGTTTAAGGGGAGAGGGGGAGAGAGAGAGCAATAGAGAGAGTTTAAGAGGAGAGAGAGAGAGCAATAGAGAGAGTTTAAGGGGAGAGAGAGAGCAAAGAGAGAGTTTAAGGGGAGAGGGAGAGAGAGACAGCAATAGAGAGAGTTTAAGGGGAGAGAGAGAGAGAGAGCAATAGATAGAGTTTAAGGGGAGAGAGAGAGAGAGAGCAATAGAGAGAGTTTAAGGGGGGAGAGAGAGAGAGAGCAATAGAGAGAGTTTGAGGGGAGAGGGAGAGAGAGAGCAATATAGAGAGTTTAAGGGGAGAGAGAGAGAGAGCAATAGAGAGAGTTTAAGGGGAGAGAGAGAGAGAGAGCAATAGAGAGAGTTTAAGGGGAGAGGGAGAGGGAGAGAGAGCAATAGAAAGAGTTTAAGGGGAGAGGGAGAGAGAGAGCAATAGAAAGAGTTTAAGGGGAGAGAGAGAGAGAGAGAGCAATAGAGAGAGTTTAAGGGGAGAGGGAGAGGGAGAGAGAGAGAGAGCAATAGAGAGAGTTTAAGGGGAGAGGGAGAGAGAGAGAGAGCAATAGAGAGAGTTTAAGGGGAGAGGGAGAGAGAGAGCAATAGAGAGAGTTTAAGGGGAGAGGGAGAGAGAGAGAGCAATAGAGAGAGTTTAAGGGGAGAGGGAGAGAGCAATAGAGAGAGTTTAAGGGGAGAGGGAGAGAGAGAGAGCAATAGAGAGAGTTTAAGGGGAGAGAGAGAGAGAGCAATAGAGAGAGTTTAAGGGGAGAGGGAGAGAGAGAGCAATAGAGAGTTTAAGGGGAGAGGGAGAGAAAGAGAGAGCAATAGAGAGAGTTTAAGGGGAGAGGGAGAGAGCAATAGAGATAGTTTAAGGGGAGAGGGAGAGAGAGAGAGAGCAATAGAGAGTTTAAGGGAAGAGGGAGAGAAAGAGAGAGCAATAGAGAGAGTTTAAGGGAAGAGGGAGAGAGCAATAGAGAGAGTTTAAGGGGAGAGGGAGAGAGAGAGAGCAATAGAGAGAGTTTAAGGGGAGAGAGAGAGAGAGAAAGAAAGAGAGAGAGAGAGAGAGAGAGCAATAGAGAGAGTTTAAGGGGAGAGGGAGAGAGAGAGCAATAGAGAGAGTTTAAGGGGAGAGAGAGAGAGAGCAATAGAGAGAGTTTAAGGGGAGAGAGAGAGAGAGCAATAGAGAGAGTTTAAGGGGAGAGAGAGAGAGAGCAATAGAGAGAGTTTAAGGGGAGAGAGAGAGAGAGCAATAGAGAGTTTAAGGGGAGAGAGAGAGAGAGCAATAGAGAGAGTTTAAGGGGAGAGAGAGAGAGAGAGCAATAGAGAGAGTTTAAGGAGAGAGAGAGAGAGAGAGAGAGAGAGAGAGAGAGAGAGAGAGAGAGGAGAGAGAGAGAGAGAGAGAGAGAGCAATAGAGAGAGTTTAAGGGGAGAGAGAGAGAGAGCAATAGAGAGAGTTTGAGGGGAGAGGGAGAGAGAGAGCAATATAGAGAGTTTAAGGGGAGAGGAGAGAGTGAGAGAAATAGAGAGAGTTTAAGGGGAGAGGGAGAGAGAGCAATAGAGAGAGTTTAAGGGGAGAGGGAGAGAGAGAGAGCAAAATAGAGAGTTTAAGGAGAGAGAGAGAGCAATAGAAAGAGTTTAAGGGGAGAGGGAGAGAGCAATAGAGAGAGTTTAAGGGGAGAGGGAGAGAGCAATAGAGAGAGTTTAAGGGGAGAGAGAGAGAGAGCAATAGAGAGAGTTTAAGGGGAGAGAGAGAGAGAGAGCAATAGAGAGAGTTTAAGGGGAGAGAGAGAGAGAGAGAGAGAGAGAGAGAGAGAGAGAGAGAGAGAGAGAGAGAGAGAGCAATAGAGAGAGTTTAAGGGGAGAGAGAGAGAGAGCAATAGAGAGAGTTTAAGGGGAGAGGGAGAGAGAGAGCAATAGAGAGAGTTTAAGGGAGAGAGAGAGAGAGAGAGCAATAGAGAGAGTTTAAGGGGAGAGGAGAGAGAGAGAGAGAGCAATAGAGAGAGTTTAAGGGGGGAGAGAGAGAGAGAGCAATAGAGAGAGTTTAAGGGGAGAGGGAGAGAGAGAGCAATAGAGAGAGTTTAAGGGAGAGAGAGAGAGAGAGCAATAGAGAGAGTTTAAGGGGAGAGAGGAGAGCAATAGAGAGAGTTTAAGGGGAGAGAGAGAGCAATAGAGAGAGTTTAAGGGAGAGAGAGAGAGCAATAGAGAGAGTTTAAGGGGAGAGAGAGAGAGCAATAGAGAGAGTTTAAGGGGAGAGGGAGAGAGAGGAGAGATGGGTGGAGAGAGAGAGAGAGCAATAGAGAGAGTTTAAGGGGAGAGAGAGAGAGCAATAGAGAGAGTTTAAGGGGAGAGAGAGAGAGCAATAGAGAGAGTTTAAGGGGAGAGGGAGAGAGAGGAGAGATGGGTGGAGAGAGAGAGAGAGCAATAGAGAGCGTTTAAGGGGAGAGAGAGAGCAATAGAGAGAGTTTAATAGAGGGAGAGAGAGGAGAGATGAGAGAGAGAGAGCAATAGAGAGAGTTTAAGGGGAGAGAGAGAGAGCAATAGAGAGAGTTTAAGGGGAGAGAGAGAGAGCAATAGAGAGAGTTTAAGGGGAGAGGGAGAGAGAGGAGAGATGGGTGGAGAGAGAGAGAGAGCAATAGAGAGAGTTTAAGGGGAGAGAGAGAGAGCAATAGAGAGAGTTTAAGGGGTGAGGGAGAGAGAGAGAGGAGAGATGGGTGGAGAGAGAGAGCAATAGAGAGAGTTTAAGGGGAGAGGGAGAGAGAGAGAGAGAGAGCAATAGAGAGAGTTTAAGGGGAGAGGGAGAGAGAGAGCAATAGAGAGAGTTTAAGGGGAGTGGGAGAGAGAGAGAACAATAGAGAGAGTTTAAGGGGAGAGGGAGAGAGAGAGAGAGAGAGAGCAATAGAGCGAGTTTAAGGGGAGAGGGAGAGAGAGAGCAATAGAGAGAGTTTAAGGGGAGAGGGAGAGAGAGAGCAATAGAGATAGTTTAAGGGGAGAGAGAGAGAGCAATAGAGAGAGTTTAAGGGAGAGAGAGGGAGGGAGAGCAATAGAGAGAGTTTAAGGGGAGAGGGAGAGAGAGAGAGAGCAATAGAGAGATTTTAAGGGGAGAGGGAGAGAGAGAGCAATAGAGAGAGTTTAAGGGAGAGAGAGAGCAATTTTAAGGGGAGAGGGAGAGAGAGGAGAGATGGGTGGAGAGAGAGAAGCAATAGAGAGAGTTTAAGGGAGAGGAGAGAGGGAGAGAGAGAGAGAGAGAGAAGAGAGAGAGAGTTTAGAGAGAGAGAGAGAGCAATAGAGAGAGTTTAAGGGGAGGGAGAGAGAGAGCAATAGAGAGAGTTTAAGGGGAGAGGGAGAGAGAGCAATAGAGAGAGTTTAAGGGGAGAGAGAGAGAGAGAGAGAGAGCAATAGAGAGAGTTTAAGGGGAGAGAGAGAGAGAGCAATAGAGAGAGTTTAAGGGGAGAGAGAGAGAGAGAGAGAGAGAGAGAGAGAGAGAGAGAGAGAGAGAGAGAGAGAGAGAGAGCAATAGAGAGAGTTTAAGGGGGGAGAGAGAAAGAGAGCAATAGAGAGAGTTTAAGGGAGAGGGAGAGAGAGAGCAATAGAGAGAGTTTAAGGGGAGAGAGAGAGAGAGAGAGCAATAGAGAGAGTTTAAGGGGAGAGAGAGAGAGAGCAATAGAGAGAGTTTAAGGGGAGAGAGAGAGCAATAGAGAGCGTTTAAGGGGAGAGAGAGAGAGCAATAGAGAGAGTTTAAGGGGAGAGAGAGAGCAATAGAGAGAGTTTAAGGGGAGAGGGAGAGAGAGAGGGTGGAGAGAGAGAGAGAGCAATAGAGAGAGTTTAAGGGAGAGAGAGAGAGAGCAATAGAGAGAGTTTAAGGGGTGAGGGAGAGAGAGAGAGGAGAGATGGGTGGAGAGAGAGAGCAATAGAGAGAGTTTAAGGGGAGAGGGAGAGAGAGAGAGAGAGAGCAATAGAGAGAGTTTAAGGGGAGAGGGAGAGAGAGAGCAATAGAGAGAGTTTAAGGGGAGAGAGAGAGAGCAATAGAGATAGTTTAAGGGGAGAGAGAGAGAGAGCAATAGAGAGAGTTTAAGGGAGAGGGAGAGGGAGGGAGAGCAATAGAGAGAGTTTAAGGGGAGAGGGAGAGAGAGAGAGAGCAATAGAGAGAGTTTAAGGGGAGAGGGAGAGAGAGAGCAATAGAGAGAGCAATAGAGAGAGTTTAAGGGGAGAGGGAGAGAGGAGAGAGAGAGAGAGCAATAGAGAGAGTTTAAGGGGAGAGGGAGAGAGAGAATAGAGAGAGTTTAAGGAGAGAGAGAGGAGAGAGAGAGCAATAGAGAGAGTTTAAGGGGAGAGGGAGAGAGAGAGCAATAGAGAGAGTTTAAGGGAGAGGGAGAGCAATAGAGAGAGTTTAAGGAGAGAGGGAGAGAGAGAGCAATAAAGAGAGTTTAAGGGGAGAGAGAGAGAGAGCAATAGAGAGAGTTTAAGGGGAGAGGGAGAGCAATAGAGAGAGTTTAAGGAGAGAGGGAGAGAGAGAGCAATAAAGAGAGTTTAAGGGGAGAGAGAGAGAGAGCAATAGAGAGAGTTTAAGGGGAGAGGGAGAGAGAGCAATAGAGAGAGTTTAAGGGGAGAGGGAGAGAGAGAGCAATAGAGAGAGTTTAAGGAGAGAGGGAGAGAGAGAGCAATAAAGAGAGTTTAAGGGGAGAGGGAGAGAGAGCAATAGAGAGAGTTTAAGGGGAGAGAGAGAGAGAGAGAGAGCAATAGAGAGAGTTTAAGGGGAGAGGGAGAGGGAGAGAGAGAGAGAGCAATAGAGAGAGTTTAAGGGGAGAGGGAGAGAGAGAGAGAGCAATAGAGAGAGTTTAAGGGGAGAGGGAGAGAGAGAGCAATAGAGAGAGTTTAAGGGGAGAGGGAGAGAGAGAGAGCAATAGAGAGAGTTTAAGGGGAGAGGGAGAGAGCAATAGAGAGAGTTTAAGGGGAGAGAGGAGAGAGCAATAGAGAGAGTTTAAGGGGAGAGAGGGAGAGAGAGAGCAATAGAGAGTTTAAGGGGAGAGGGAGAGAAAGAGAGAGCAATAGAGAGAGTTTAAGGGGAGAGGGAGAGAGCAATAGAGAGAGTTTAAGGGGAGAGGGAGAGAGAGAGAGAGCAATAGAGAGTTTAAGGGAAGAGGGAGAGAAAGAGAGAGCAATAGAGAGAGTTTAAGGGAAGAGGGAGAGAGCAATAGAGAGAGTTTAAGGGGAGAGGGAGAGAGAGAGAGAGAGCAATAGAGAGTTTAAGGGAAGAGGGAGAGAAAGAGAGAGCAATAGAGAGAGTTTAAGGGGAGAGGGAGAGAGAGAGCAATAGAGAGAGTTTAAGGGGAGAGGGAGAGCAATAGAGAGAGTTTAAGGGGAGAGGGAGAGAGAGCAATAAAGAGAGTTTAAGGGGAGAGGGAGAGAGAGCAATAGAGAGAGTTTAAGGGGAGAGAGAGAGAGAGAGAGCAATAGAGAGAGTTTAAGGGGAGAGGGAGAGGGAGAGAGAGAGAGAGCAATAGAGAGAGTTTAAGGGGAGAGGGAGAGAGAGAGAGAGCAATAGAGAGAGTTTAAGGGGAGAGGGAGAGAGAGAGCAATAGAGAGAGTTTAAGGGGAGAGGGAGAGAGAGAGAGCAATAGAGAGAGTTTAAGGGGAGAGGGAGAGAGCAATAGAGAGAGTTTAAGGGGAGAGAGGGAGAGAGAGAGCAATAGAGAGTTTAAGGGGAGAGGGAGAGAAAGAGAGAGCAATAGAGAGAGTTTAAGGGGAGAGGGAGAGAGCAATAGAGAGAGTTTAAGGGGAGAGGGAGAGAGAGAGAGAGCAATAGAGAGTTTAAGGGAAGAGGGAGAGAAAGAGAGAGCAATAGAGAGAGTTTAAGGGAAGAGGGAGAGAGCAATAGAGAGAGTTTAAGGGGAGAGGGAGAGAGAGAGAGAGAGCAATAGAGAGTTTAAGGGAAGAGGGAGAGAAAGAGAGAGCAATAGAGAGAGTTTAAGGGGAGAGGGAGAGAGAGAGGAGAGATGGGTGGAGAGAGAGAGAAGGGCAGCGAGAGGGAAGGAGAGTAGAAGCTATTGGCAGGCGATTGGTATGTGAATGGGTTGGCCGGCTGGTTTAATGATTGACAGTCAGACCTCAGAGGTTAGTAGCTAAGTGGTCCATTGACTCGTCTGAGAAGTGCTGCTTGACATCTGCTGATCTCTTCATTGTCTCAGTGTTCTTCAATTTGACTGTAGGTGAGTCTCTTCATTGTCTCAGTGTTCTTCAATTTGACTGTAGGTGAGTCTCTTCATTGTCTCAGTGTTCTTCAATTTGACTGTAGGTGAGTCTCTTCATTGTCTCAGTGTTCTTCAATTTGACTGTAGGTGAGTCTCAAAAAAAAAAAATCAAATCAAATCTTATTTGTCACATACACATGGTTAGCAGATGTTAATGCGAGTGTAGCGAAATGCTTGTGCTTCTAGTTCCGACAATGCAGTGATAACCAACAAGTAATCTAACTAACAATTCCAAAACTACTGTCTTATACACAGTGTAAGGGGATAAGGAATATGTACATAAGGATATATGAATGAGTGATGGTACAGAGCAGCATACAGTAGATGGTATCGAGTACAGTATATACATATGAGATGAGTATGTAGACAAAGTAAACAAAGTGGCATAGTTAAAGTGGCTAGTCATACATGTATTACATAAGGATGCAGTCGATGATGTAGAGTACAGTATATACATATGCATATGAGATGAATAATGTAGGGTAAGTAACATTATATAAGGTAACATTGTTTAAAGTGGCTAGTGATATATTTACATCATTTCCCATCAATTCCCATTATTAAAATGGCTGGAGTTGGGTCAGTGTCAATGACAGTGTGTTGGCAGCAGCCACTCAATGTTAGTGGTGGCTGTTTAACAGTCTGATGGCCTTGAGATAGAAGCTGTTTTTCAGTCTCTCGGTCCCAGCTTTGATGCACCTGTACTGACCTCGCCTTCTGGATGACAGCGGGGTGAACAGGCAGTGGTTCGGGTGGTTGATGTCCTTGATGATCTTTATGGCCTTCCTGTAACATCGGGTGGTGTAGGTGTCCTGGAGGGCAGGTAGTTTGCCCCCGGTGATGCGTTGTGCAGTAATATGCGTTGTGATGTGTGCACTAGCTCACTCCACCTCATGGATTGGACTGTAGCTGAAGGGCCTGTAGGGAGGGTCCAGAAGAAGTGGAACACTTTTCACACGTTGCACCAGAACTTTACAAGTCGAGCATCTATTGAATAATATATATTCTCTGCCATCTGAAAGTTTTCCCTTTTGGATGATATTTTAGCCTCTTACTCTATAGCCTTGGCTCACACTCTAGATTACTCTTAGCCTCTTACTCTATAGCCTTGGCTCACACTCTAGATTACTCTTAGCCTCTTACTCTATAGCCTTGGCTCACACTCTAGATTACTCTTAGCCTCTTACTCTATAGCCTTGGCTCACACTCTAGATTACTCTTAGCCTCTTACTCTATAGCCTTGGCTCACACTCTAGATTACTCTTAGCCTCTTACTCTATAGCCTTGGCTCACACTCTAGATTACT
>NC_060192.1:5272397-5422397 GCF_021184085.1 Oncorhynchus gorbuscha | reverse complement strand
CCTGGTGACGGAATTGCTCCGTCCACGACCGTGGTGAAGAGGACCGCGCTCCCACCCATCCGGGACATGTACTCGAAATGGTGCTCGGGAAGAAGGCCCGCAGCGTCATCAAGGAACCCACACACCCCAGCCAAGAGCTGTTCTCTCCCTTTATCAACAACAAAACATCTACATGTGTAGGTACAGGAATAAAAGTATAGGTGGGAACAATGAGACCATAACTCCACCTAGCAACAACAAAACATCTACATGTCATTCAAAGTGTCACAAGAAGCATTACTACACATGTTTGTTTGTCATGTCTAGGTGCCAGGTCTAACGTCTCTATTGTTTGTAGCCATGCTAAACGTTCCTGAAGAATGAAAAAGATAAACAACAGAATTTCTATATGTTTAAATAGTTGATACAATAATATAATACAATGTGTTCCGTTTTTCAAAACAATTGATGAATATTAATAACCAATAATTAAATCAACTCTTCAAGCATTGTGGCATTGTGTGTGTGTGTGTGTGTGTGTGTGTGTGTGTGTGTGTGTGTGTGTGTGTGTGTGTGTGTGTGTGTGTGTGTGTGTGTGTGTGTGTGTGTGTGTGTGTGTGTGTCTGAAAACTACCCATCAGATTCTTGCTTCCTCTGTCCTTGTTTCCTCCACTCCTTGCCTCTCCTTGAAAGTGCATTGTAGCCTGAGGGGAGGAACCTTCCCTCCTCTCCCCCAATGGGCTTTGAGAAGGAGGTAAGGAATGGGGGAAACAAGGGGACAATTTCAATTGCATTTCCTTAATTCCTCATGTCCTCAAATTTGATGATATTTACATACACAGCCCCGATTGGCTGATAGGATGGTTTAGAGCCCACCCCCTTACCCAGATTAACAGTCATTGGTCTATTATTAACAGATCACATTGTGATGTCATGAGGTGGGCCACAAGTTCCATCCCACCTGAACAGGCTGAAATGTATTTCTTAAACAAAAAGAGCATTATCATCATTTTCACAATTTTAGTGTTATTTCGACCTCATAGTAGGGCCGGGACGATACCAGTTTTGAAACAAATCACTCAGCAAATGTAACTTCTTTAGGAAAACAGTTTGTTGGAAACAAACATCATGTTGTTCTCCAGAGTCACATGTATTTATTTTCCAAACTATTGCACATAGTATTGTACATATCGCAGGTTTTAAAAGGACCAAAGAGTTTACATTGCGATACTGATATCATCCCGGCCATACCTCAGAGCCAGACTGGCTGACTGCGCTACCATAATACCCATATCCTGTCCAGAAACCACCCCTAGCCCCAACTGCCCAGAGTCTAGACACTTGTGGAGATCTGAGAGGGATTGATGGGTGGTGAAAAGGTGAGAGCTTCACCTTACCCTCTGATTATCTTGGTGGAATTTTGGTGGTATTGCTTACACCTGTCCAATCCTTTCATATCAAGTGGCTAGGGGCTAGGGGTTGCTTCCGGACAGGACCCCACAACCCTCCAGGTGTGGGGTGGACCTACAGCACGACTCGAGCCATTGGTCGGATGTTTCATTCCATTGCTATACACACATGGACAGGTGCACCAGATGATCCAACACTTCTGGGTCGCTGAGGACCTGTTGTTAACAGTCAAATGATATATTTACATGTCTACTACTCACACCCTTACTTACTTCCAGCGAGTTAGATGTGCAACCACTGACTAACTACAGCTATAACTATAACTATATGGGGAATATCTCTAGTATAGTTGTGAGGCCAGCTGCACGTACTGACAAAATCTCTAAAAAAAAGAGGGTGGAGGCGGCTCCTGGTAGATCAATTAACATTGAATTCTCTGGCAACAACTCTGGTGGAAACTCCTGCTGTTAGCCAATTGCACGACCCCTCAAAACCTGTAGTATAGTATGTATATGACATATAGTATGTGGCATTGTGTTGTAGGACAAAACTGCACATTTTAGAATGGCTTTCTATTGTCCCCAGCACAAGGTGCACCTGTGTAATGATCATGTTGTTTAATCAGCCTCTTGACATGCTATACTTCACAGGTGGATGGATTATCTTGGCAAAGGAGAAATGCTCACTAACAGAGATGTAAACAGATTTGTGTGCAACATTTGAGAGAAATACTTTTTTGTGCCTATGGAACATTTTTGGGATCTTTTATTTCAGGTCATGAAACATGGGACCAACACTTTACATGTTGTGTTTCTATTTTGGTTCAGTGTAGAAAGACCAAGATACGGCAATATCCTGAGAAGGAGTGGGTAATTAAAGTGAGCTGTCTGTGCTTCAGGGGATGGAGCCATGGCTAAATAGTGGACAATTACGTTTCTATAAAGCTAAATCTAATTCCTCTCTGCTGTAAACCTAATTTCTCTCCTATGTAGCCACGAGTCTAGTTTGTGGAACACTGGAGTGAAACTGTTAGCTAATGTCGCCACCTGGTGGACGAAAACTGTATCCTCAACACTTTGGCTGAAAAACAAGCAACATCTAGGATACAATAAGAGTGCCCCTATTTTTTTAACAGCAAAATAAGTGATCTAGAGAAGGGGAGGGAGGAGTGGTATGGAACAGAAATAGCAGTAACAGACTTGGGTATCACATTCCATTTTTTTGTAAGTACGGGCAACAAAGATAAATATCATATTTGACATTGAATTACGTCAATGTAAAAGGGTGAGCTACACATCAGAAAGTTGTTATTACACACACACACACACACACACACACACACACACACACACACACACACACACACACACACACACACACACACACACACACACGTCATTCATTTACAACCCTTCAGACACACATAAGCCTCAAATACATGTTGATTTATCCCAATGATTTGATATGGCATTCAGATTCTATAGTTCAATACAGAGTGAGCTGCAATCAACCAGTAGCTAATGTTATCAAGCACCTGCGATTTGATACACAGAAGTGGCGTAATAGCGTACATAAACACAAATCCATGGGAGCTGCAATGGAAGGGACATAGAGTAACATGGGGGAAGATTGAACAAACAAGGATATAAAAATAAAAAAAACATTTTTGGCCATCAACTGTTTCCATCAACTGTTCCCACCTCATCTCTTTCCTTCTCTAAACTGTTTCCCCCTCATCTCTCTTTCCTTCTCTCTAAACTGTTTCCCCCTCATCTCTCTTCTCTCTAAACTGTTTCCCCCTCATCTCTCTTCTCTCTAAACTGTTTCCCCCTCATCTCTCTTTTCTTCTCTCTAAACTGTTTCCCCCTCATCTCTTTTCTTCTCTCTAAACTGTTTCCCCCTCATCTCTCTTTCCTCTTTAAACTGTTTCTCATCTCTCTTTCCTTCTCTCTAAACTGTTTCCCTCTCTGAACTGTTTCCCCCTCATCTCTCTTTCCTTCTCTCTAAACTGTTTCCCTCTCTTTCCTTCTCTAAACTGTTTCCCCCTCATCTCTCTTTCCTTCTCTCTAAACGGCTTCCCCCTCAAAACTGTTTCTTTTCCCCCCTCATCTCTCTTTCCTCCTCTCTAAACTGTTTCCCCTCATCTCTCTTTCCTTTCTCTAAACTGTTTCCCACCTCATCCTTTTCCTTCTCTCTAAACTGTTTCCCCCTCATCTCTCTTTCCTTCTCTCTAAACTGTTTCCCCCTCATCTCTCTAAACTGTTTCCCATCTCTCCTCTCTTGTTTCCTCTCTTTCCTTCTAAACTGTTTCCCCCTCATCTCTCTTTCCTTCTCTAAACTGTTCCCACCTCATCTCTTTCCTTCTCTCTAAACTGTTTCCCCCTCATCTCTTTTCCTTCTCTCTAAACTGTTT
This sequence comes from Oncorhynchus gorbuscha, assembly GCF_021184085.1. Classification (NCBI taxonomy): domain Eukaryota; kingdom Metazoa; phylum Chordata; class Actinopteri; order Salmoniformes; family Salmonidae; genus Oncorhynchus; species Oncorhynchus gorbuscha. The sequence continues at coordinate 5,418,595 of NC_060192.1, read as the reverse complement.
CCCCCTCATCTCTCTCCTTCTCTAAACTGTTTCCCCCTCATCAATCTTTCCTTCTCTCTAAACTGTTTCCCCCTCATCTCTCTTTCCTTCTCTCTAAACTGTTTCCCCCTCATCTCTTTCCTTCTCTCTAAACTGTTTCCCCCTCATCTCTCTTCCCTTCTCTAAACTGTTTCCCATCTCTCATCTTCTCTGTTTCCTCATCTCTTCCCTTCTAAACTGTTTCCCCCTCATCAATCTTTCCTTCTCTCTAAACTGTTTCCCCCTCATCTCTCTTTCCTTCTCTCTAAAACTGTTTCCCCTCATCTCTTTCCTTCTAAACTGTTTCCCCCTCATCTCTCTTTCATCCTCTCTAAACTGTTTCCCCCTCATCTCTCTAAACTGTTTCCCCCTCATCTCTCTTTCCTCCTCTCTAAACTGTTCCCACCTCATCTCTCTTTCCTTCTCTCTAAACTGTTTCCCCTCATCTCTCTGAACTGTTTCCCCCTCATCTCTTTCCTTCTCTCTAAACGGTTTCCCTCTCTTTCCTTCTCTAAACTGTTTCCCCCTCATCCTCTTTCCTTCTCTCTAAACGGCTTCCCCCTCACCTCTCTTTCCTTCTCTCTAAACTGTTTCCCCTCATCTCTCTTTCCTCCTCTCTAAACTTCTCTTTCCTTCTCTCTAAACTGTTTCCCATCTCTCTAAACTGTTTCCCCCTCATCTCTCTTTCCTTCTCTCTAAACTATTTCCCTCTCTTTCCTTCTCTAAACTGTTTCCCCCTCATCTCTTTCATTCTCTAAACTGTTCCCACCTTCTCCTTCCATTTCTAAACTGTTCCCACCTCATCTCTCTTTCCATTTCTCTAAACTGTTTCCCCCTCATCTCTCTAAACTGTTTCCCCCTCATCTCTCCTTCTCTCTAAACTAAACTGTTTCCCCCTCATCTCTCTTTCCTTCTCTCTAAAACTGTTTCCCCCTCATCTCTTTTTTCCTTCTCTAAACTGTTTCTGTTTCCCACTCTCTCTCTCTTTCCTTCTCTCTAAACTGTTTCCCCCTCATCTCTCTTTGTTTCCTTCTCCTCTAGACTGTTCCCACCTCTCATTTTCCTCTCTGTTTCTCTAAACTGTTTCCCCTCATCTCTTGTTTCCTTCTCTAAACTGTTTCCCCCTCATCTCTCTTTCCTTCTCTAAACTGTTTCTCATCTCTCTTTCCTTCTCTCTAAACTGTTTCCCCCTCATCTCTTTTTCCTTCTCTCTTGTTTCCTCATCTCTCCAAACTGTTTCCCCCTCATCTCTCCAAACTGTTTCCCCCTCATCTCTCTTTCCTTCTCTCTAAACTGTTTCCCCCTCTCCTTCTCTAAACTGTTTCCCTCATCTCTCTAAACTGTTTCCCCCTCATCTTTCCCATCTCTCTAAACTGTTTCCCCCTCATCTCTTTCCATCTCTAAACTGTTTCCCTTCTTTCATTCTCTCTAAACTGTTTCCCTTTCCTTCTCTCTAAACTGTTTCCCTCTCTCAAACTCTCATCTCTTCCTTCTCTAAATTGTTTCCCCTCATCTCTCTTTCATTCTCTCTAAACTGTTCTCTCTTTCCTTCTCTCTAAACTGGTTTCCCCCTCATCTCTTTCCTTCTCTCTAAAACTGTTTCCCCCTCATCTCACTTTCTTCTCTAAACTGTTTCCCCCTTCTCTCTTCATCCTCTCTAAACTGTTTCCCATCCCTCTAAACTGTCCCCCTCATCTATTTTTCCTTCTCTAAACTGTTTCCTCATCTCTTTCTCTAAACTGTTCCCACTCATCTCTTTTCCTTCTCTAAACTGTTTCCCCCTCATCTCTCTGAACTGTTTCCCCCATCTCTCCTTCTCTCTAAACTGTTTCCCTCATCTCTCTTTCCTTCTCTCTAAACTGCTTCCCCCTCATCTCTTTCCTTCTCTCTAAACTGTTTCCCCCTCATCTCTTTTTCCTTCTCTCTAAACTGTTTCCCTCATCTCTCTTTCCTTCTCTCTAAACTGTTTCCCCTCATCTCTCTTTCATCCTCTCTAAACTGTTTCCTCATCCCTCTAAACTGTTTCCCCCTCATCTCTCTTTCCTCCTCTCTAAACTGTTCTCATCTCTCTTTCCTTCTCTCTAAACTGTTTCCCATCTCTCTGAACTCTCTCTAAACTGTTTCCCCTCATCTCTCTTTCCTTCTCTCTAAACTGTTTCCCCCTCATCTCTTTTTTCCTTCTCTCTAAACTGTTTCCCCCTCATCTCTTTTCCATTTCTCTAAACTGTTTCCCTCTTTCCTCTCTCTAAACTGTTTCCCCCATCTCTCTAAACTGTTTCCCCCTCATCTCTCCTTCTCTCTAAACTGTTTCCCTCTCCCTCATCCCCCTCATCTCTTTCATTCTCTAAACTGTTCCCACCTCATCTCTTTCCATTTCTCTAAACTGTTCCCCCTCATCTCTTTTCCTTCTCTCTAAACTGTTTCCCCCTCATCTCTCTAAACTGTTTCCCCCTCATCTCTCCTTCTCTCTAAACTGTTTCCCTCTCTTTCCTCTAAACTGTTTCCCCCTCATCTCTTTTCCTTCTCTAAACTGTTCCCACCTCATCTCTTTCATCTCTCTAAAACTGTTTCCCACTCATCTCTTTTCCTTCTCTAGACTGTTTCTCCCTCAAACTCTCTCTAAACTCGGGTTTCCCCTCATCCCTCTTTCTCTCTAAACTGTTTCCTCATCTCTCTAAACTGTTTCCCCCTCATCTCTCTAAACTGTTTCCCCCTCATCTCTCCAAACTGTTTCCCCCTCATCTCTCCAAACTGTTTCCCCCTCATCTCTCCCTCATCTCTCTTTCCTTCTCTCTAAACTGTTTTCCCTCATCTCTCTAAACTGTTTCCCCTCATCTCTTCCCATCTCTCTAAACTGTTTCCCCCTCATCTCTTTCCATATCTCTAAACTGTTTCCCTCTCTTTCATTCTCTCTAAACTGTTTCCCCCTCTTTCCTTCTCTCTAAACTGTTTCCCTCTCATCTCTCTAAACTGTTCCCTCTTTCCTTCTCTAAACTGTTCCCACCTCATCTCTCTTTCCTTCTCACTAAATTGTTTCCCCCTCATCTCACTTTCCTTCTCTCTAAACTGTTTCCCTCTCTTTCCTTCTCTAAACTGTTTCCCCCTCATCTCTTTCCTTCTCTAAACTGTTTCCCCTCATCTCTCTCTTTCCTTCTCTCTAAACTGTTTCCCCCTCATCTCTCTTTCCTTCTCTAAACTGTTTCCCCCTCATCTTTCCTTCTCTCTAAAACTGTTTCCCTCAAACTCTCATCTCTCTTTCCTTCTCTCTAAAGGTTTCCCCCTCATCTTTCCTTCTCTAAAACTGTTTCCCACTCATCCTCTTTCCTTCTCTAGACTCTCTCTAACTGTTCCCACCTGTTTTTCCTTCTCATCTCATCTCTTTCCTTCTCTAAACTGTTTCCCCCTCATCTCTTTTCCTTCTCTCTAAACTGTTTCCCCCTCATCTCTTTCTTTTCCTAAACTGTTTCCCCCTCATCTCTAAACTGTTTCCCCCTCATCTCTCTAAACTGTTTCCCCTCATCCTCATCTCTCTAAACTGTTTCCCTCATCTCTCTAAACTGTTTCCCCCTCATCTCTAAACTGTTTCCCTCATCTCTCCAAACTGTTTCCCCCTCATCTCTCTAAACTGTTTCCCCCTCATCTCTTTCCATCTCTCTAAACTAAAACTGTTTCCCCCTCATCTCTTCCCATCTCTCTAAACTGTTTCCCTCTTTCATTCTCTCTAAACTGTTTCCCCTCTTTCCTTCTCTCTAAACTGTTTCCCTCTCATCTCTCTAAACTGTTCCCTCTTTCCTTCTCTAAACTGTTCCCACCTCATCTCTCTTCCTTCTCACTAAATTGTTTCCCCCTCATCTCTCTTTCATTCTCTCTAAACTGTTCCCTCTCTTTCCTTCTCTCTAAACTGGTTTCCCTCATCTCTCTTTCCTTCTCTCTAAAGGGTTTCTCCCTCATCTCTCTAAAGGGTTTCTCCCTCATCTCTATAAACTGTTTCCCCTCATCTCTATAAACCGTTTCCCCCTCATCTCTCGCCTTCACTCTAAACTGTTTCCCTCTCTTTCCATCTCTATAAACGGTTTTCCCCTCATCTCTCTTTCCTCCTCTATAAACTGTTTCCCCCTCATCTCTCTTTCCTTCCATATAAACTGTTTTCCCTCTTTCCTTCTCTCTAAACTGTTTCCCCTCATCTCTCTATACTTCCCCATCTGAAAACAGTCCTGTAGACTTCCATACTTCCAGAACCTTTAACTAACAGATCCTCCAGTGTGAGGGTCAGTTAACTGCATTGTTTCTACAGTCGGTTTGGGTTGGGAGGAGTCTTATGATGATGACGACTCTCTGCCCCCCCCGGTGTGTCCTGGCATTCCGTCGCAGTATTCCATCTGTCTTCGCGGGCTGGCGGGCGGGCTCGACCTCTTCCGTGCAGGTGCCCATACTGGAAGAGAATGCGGAGCTCTCCGACGCGACAGCGAGGCAGGATGTCTGGGATCCACTCACAAAGTGAGCGTGGTCCTTCTGATCTTCCGTACATGTACACAGACCTGTGGCAAGAAATCAGTTCATATATGACATAACACACTCACTAGTCCAGCTCAAACATACATCAGGCACCAGGGTTCCCCAACTAGTGACCCATGGGTCAAATTTGTCCCTGGGGTGATTTTATTTGGCTCCCAAGTTTTCTGAGCAAATCTATTTATTTATTTTTAGCATTTTTAGGGGACAGAAGGTATAAAGAAACCAGGAAATCCGCTTGTTATTTTAATTTTCGTCTCTTCCCAAGTATTCCCACGCATAATAAAGAGACACGTGATCATATACAAATGTAAACAATATTTGCAATGATTATGTTTTAGTCAAATATTCTATGTTTGGGCTTCTTGTCAATTTGCAGTGAACAAATTATTTGTAATTATGTTCCGGTCCCCTGACCATCTGCTCCAGAAATGTCCCATGGCTGAATCTAGTTGATGATGATCACACCCTCACTCACCTCACCTCACTCACTCAATCCATGATCACTGGTGGGTCATATGTGGGAGAAGGAGAGAGTGAGAGACTAGCCTATATAGTCCTTAGTTATCTCCCGCCGCTTGTTCCAAACCCTAGGAAAGGCTGCTGGTGTCCAATGGATGTCGCTGGTTTGGTTGTTAATCAATATCAGGCCAATAAAAACGTTCCAATCTCTGAGGCCTATAGAGCCATTGGACCTTTGTGGTCGTGGTCACTTTCTGCATGCCTCAGGCAGCTCAGGTTTGTCTAGGTAAGACACGACTGTTATTGTCAACCACTCATGTTAATCGATAGGAAGACTAACCTACATGGTCTTACCGGTGTATGTGCTTTGTTATGGTACTCCATTGAATCGGGGAAAAAGCCCTATCATTGATGTGGCATTTTTGCGGAGATGGTTGCAAGTGCTGGATCGTGTGTGTGTGTGTGTGTGTGTGTGTGTGTGTGTGTGTGTGTGTGTGTGTGTGTGTGTGTGTGTGTGTGTGTGTGTGTGTGTGTGTGTGTGTGTGTGTGTGTGTGTGTGTGTGTGTGTGTGTGTGTGTGTGTGTGTGTGTGTGTGTGTGTGTGTGTGTGTGTGTGTGTGTGTGTGTGTGTGTGTGTGTGTGTGTGTGTGTCATCCCCACCCCAGATGGAGATGCCTGCGGGTCAGCGGAGGGCAGGCAGAGGACTGGTCGGTGAAGAGGAAGATGTGGGGGTCTGAGGCAGCAGTGGAAGCTACTGGACCTGTTTGAGATCGACCAGCAGCACGATTTCTACAGCCTCACCTCTATGATGAAGGAAGGCCTCTCTGCAGCCGTGCAGAACACCATCGACAACCCACCACCGTGAGCACCCACAGGTCATGTTTTACTAAGCAAAATTTCACACCTGTTTTTTAGGGGAGTAGGAGATAAAACACAAAACAAAAGGCATAACAAGAGACTGTCATCCTTCACACCTCCTTTGTTTTTGGTTCATCCCTCTGTGTTTAATGCCCTACGGAAATAACTGCTACTGTACAAACTTGCACAGAGGTACACGCGGTTCAGACACCTCACAGAGCAGGATTTTTTTACAAGGGATAAGTAGTTTGAATTGCAGTATCTTCAGCTTGGCAAACACATAGTGGTCTAAAGCTAACTGAATGGACCAAACAATCACATAGTGGTCTAAAGCCTCAGTTAGTTTTTCAATGAATGGACCAAACAATCACATAGTGGTCTAAAGCTAGAATGGACCAAACAAACACATAGTGGTCTAAAGCTTGGACCAAACTAACAATCACATAGTGGTCTAAAGTAACTGAATGGACCAAACAATCACATAGGCTGAGGCATGAATGGACAAACAAACACAGTGGTCTCACTAGCTGAATGACCAAACAATCACATGGTCTGCTAACTGAATGGACTAGTGGTCTAAAGCTAACTGAATAGACCAAACAAACACATAGAAAACTAACTTAGCTTTAGACCACTATGTGTTTGTTTGGTCCATTCAGTTAGCTTTAGACCACTATGTGTTTGTTTGGTCCATTCAGTTAGCTTTAGACCACTATGTGTTTGTTTGGTCCATTCAGTTAGCTTTAGACCACTATGTTTTGTTTGGTCCATTCAGTTAGCTTTAGACCACTATGTGTTTGTTTGGTCCATTCAGTTAGCTTTAGACCACTATGATTGTTTGGTCCATTCAGTTAGAAAACTAACTGTAGCTTTAGACCAATATGTGATTGTTTGGTCCATTCAGTTAGAAAACTAACTTTAGCTTTAGACCACTATGTGATTGTTTGGTCCATTCAGTTAGAAAACTAACTTTAGCTTTAGACCACTATGTGTTTGTTTGGTCCATTCAGTTAGCTTTAGACCACTATGTGTTTGTTTGGTCCATTCAGTTAGCTTTAGACCACTATGTGTTTGTTTGGTCTATTCAGTTAGCTTTAGACCACTATGTGTTTGTTTGGTCCATTCAGTTAGAAAACTAACTTTAGCTTTAGACCACTGTGTTTGTTTGGTCCATTCAGTTAGAAAACTAACTTTAAGACCACTATGTGATTGTTTGGTCCATTCAGTTAGCTTTAGACCACTATGTGATTGTTAGTTTGGTCCATTCAGTTAGCTTTAGACCACTATGTGTTTGTTTGGTCCATTCAGTTAGCTTTAGACCACTATGTGATTGTTTGGTCCATTCAGTTAGAAAACTAACTTTAGCTTTAGACCACTGTGTTTGTTTGGTCCATTCAGTTAGAAAACTAACTTTAGCTTTAGACCACTATGTGATTGTTTGGTCCATTCAGTTAGCTTTAGACCACTATGTGATTGTTAGTTTGGTCCATTCAGTTAGCTTTAGACCACTATGTGTTTGTTTGGTCCATTCAGTTAGCTTTAGACCACTATGTGATTGTTTGGTCCATTCAGTTAGAAAACAACTTTAGCTTTAGACCACTGTGTTTGTTTGGTCCATTCAGTTAGAAAACTAACTTTAGCTTTAGACCACTAACTGAATGGACCAAACAATCACATAGTGGTCTAAAGCTAAAGTTAGTTTTCTAACTGAATGGACCAAACAATCACATATTGGTCTAAAGCTACAGTTAGTTTTCTAACTGAATGGACCAAACAATCACATAGTGGTCTAAAGCTAACTGAATGGACCAAACAAACACATAGTGGTCTAAAGCTAACTGAATGGACCAAACAATCACATAGTGGTCTAAAGCTAACTGAATGGACCAAACATTACATTACATTTACATTTAAGTCATTTAGCAGACGCTCTTATCCAGAGCGACTTACAAATTGGTGCATTCACCTTATGACATCCAGTGGAACAACCACTTTACAATAGTGCATCTAAATATTTTAAGGGGGGGGGGAGAAGGATTACTTTATCCTATCCTAGGTATTCCTTAAAGAGGTGGGGTTTCAGGTGTCTCCGGAAGGTGGTGATTGACTCCGCTGTCCTGGCGTCATGAGGGAGTTTGTTCCACCATTGGGGAGCCAGAGCAGCGAACAGTTTTGACTGAGCTGAGCGGGAACTGTACTTCCTCAGTGGTAGGGAGGCAGCAGGCCAGAGGTGGATGAATGGTGCCCTTATTTGGGTGTAGGGCCTGATCAGAGCCTGGAGGTACTGAGGTGCCGTTCCCCTCACAGCTCCGTAGGCAAGCACCATGGTCTTGTAGCGGATGCGAGCTTCAACTGGAAGCCAGTGGAGAGAGCGGAGGAGCGGGGTGACGTGAGAGAACTTGGGAAGGTTGAACACTAGACGGGCTGCGCGTCTGGATGAGTTGTAGGGGTTTAATGGCACAGGCAGGGAGCCCAGCCAACAGCGAGTTGCAGTAATCCAGACGGGAGATGACAAGTGCCTGGATTAGGACCTGCGCCGCTTCCTGTGTGAGGCAGGGTCGTACTCTGCGGATGTTGTAGAGCATGAACCTACAGGAACGGGCCACCGCCTTGATGTTAGTTGAGAACGACAGTTTGTTGTCCAGGATCACGCCAAGGTTCTTAGCGCTCTGGGAGGAGGACACAATGGAGTTGTCAACCGTGATGGCGAGATCATGGAACGGGCAGTCCTTCCCCGGGAGGAAGAGCAGCTCCGTCTTGCCGAAGTTCAGCTTGAGGTGGTGATCCGTCATCCACACTGATATGTCTGCCAGACATGCAGAGATGCGATTCGCCACCTGGTCATCAGAAGGGGGAAAGGAGAAGATTAATTGTGTGTCGTCTGCATAGCAATGATAGGAGAGACCATGTGAGGTTATGACAGAGCCAAGTGACTTGGTGTATAGCGAGAATAGGAGAGGGCCTAGAACAGAGCCCTGGGGGACACCAGTGGTGAGAGCGCGTGGTGAGGAGACAGATTCTCGCCACGCCACCTGGTAGGAGCGACCTGTCAGGTAGGACGCAATCCAAGCGTGGGCCGCGCCGGAGATGCCCAACTCGGAGAGGGTGGAGAGGAGGATCTGATGGTTCACAGTTGATCGAAGGCAGCCGATAGGTCTAGAAGGATGAGAGCAGAGGAGAGAGAGTTAGCTTTTGCGGAGCGCCTCCGTGATACAGAGAAGAGCAGTCTCAGTTGAATGACTAGTCTTGAAACCTGACTGATTTGGATCAAGAAGGTCATTCTGAGAGAGATAGCGGGAGAGCTGACCAAGGACGGCACGTTCAAGAGTTTTGGAGAGAAAAGAAAGAAGGGATACTGGTCTGTAGTTGTTGACATCGGAGGGATCGAGTGTAGGTTTTTTCAGAAGGGGTGCAACTCTCGCTCTCTTGAAGACGGAAGGGACGTCCCAGCGGTCAGGGATAAGTTGATGAGCGAGGTGAGGTAAGGGAGAAGGTCTCCGGAAATGGTCTGGAGAAGAGAGGAGGGGATAGGGTCGAGCGGGCAGGTTGTTGGGCGGCCGGCCGTCACAAGACGCGAGATTTCATATGGAGAGAGAGGGGAGAAAGAGGTCAGAGCACAGGGTAGGGCAGTGGAGCAGAACCAGCGGTGTTGTTTGACTTAGCAAACGAGGATCGGATGTCGTCGATCTTCTTTTCAAAATGGTTGACGAAGTCATCTGCAGAGAGGGAGGAGGGGGGGGAGGGGGAGGAGGATTCAGGAGGGAGGAGAATGTGGCAAAGAGCTTCCTAGGGTTAGAGGCAGATGCTTGGAATTTAGAGTGGTAGAAAGTGGCTTTAGCAGCAGAGACAGAGGAGGAAAATGTAGAGAGGAGGGAGTGAAAGGATGCCAGGTCCGCAGGGAGGCGAGTTTTCCTCCATTTCCGCTCGGCCTTCCGGAGCCCTGTTCTGTGAGCTCGCATTGAGTCGTCAAGCCACGGAGCGGGAGGGGAGGACCGAGCCGGCCTGGAAGATAGGGGACATAGAGAGTCAAAGGATGCAGAAAGGGAGGAGAGGAGGGTTGAGGAGGCAAAATCAGGAGATAGGTTGGAGAAGGTTTGAGCAGAGGGAAGAGATGATAGGATGGAAGAGGAGAGAGTAGCGGGGGAGAGAGAGCGAAGGTCGATACCATCCGAGTAGGGGCAGTGTGGGAAGTGTTGGATGAGAGCGAGAGGGAAAAGGATACAAGGTAGTGGTCGGAGACTTGGAGGGGAGTTGCAATGAGGTTAGTGGAAGAACAGCATCTAGTAAAGATGAGGTCGAGCGTATTGCCTGCCTTGTGAGTAGGGGGGGAAGGTGAGAGGGTGAGGTCAAAAGAGGAGAGGAGTGGAAAGAAGGAGGCAGAGAGGAATGAGTCAAAGGTAGACGTGGGGAGGTTAAAGTCGCCCAGAACTGTGAGAGGTGAGCCGTCCTCAGGAAAGGAGCTTATCAAGGCATCAAGCTCATTGATGAACTCTCCGAGGGGACCTGGAGGGCGATAAATGATAAGGATGTTAAGCTTGAAAGGGCTGGTAACTGTGACAGCATGAAATTCAAAGGAGGCGATAGACAGATGGGTAAGGGGAGAAAGAGAGAATGACCACATGGGAGAGATAAGGATCCCTATGCCACCACCCCGCTGACCAGAAGCTCTCGGGGTGTGCGAGAACACGTGGGCGGACGAAGAGAGAGCAGTAGGAGTAGCAGTGTTATCTGTGGTGATCCATGTTTCTGTCAGTGCCAAGAAGTCGAGGGACTGGAGGGAGGCATAGGCTGAGATAAACTCTGCCTTGTTGGCTGCAGATCGGCAGTTCCAGAGGCTACCGGAGACCTGGAACTCCACGTGGGTCGTGCGCGCTGGGACCACCAGATTAGGTGGCAGCGGCCACGCGGTGGGAGCGTTTGTATGGTCTGTGCAGAGAGGAGAGAACAGGGATAGACAGACACATAGTTGACAGGCTACAGAAGAGGCTACGCTAATGCAAGGAGATTGGGATGACAAGTGGACTACACGTCTCGAATGTTCAGAAAGTTAAGCTTACGTAGCAAGAATCTTATTGACTAAAATTATTAAAAATGATACAGTACTGCTGAAGTAGGCTAGCTGGCAGTGGCTGCGTTGTTGACTTTGTAGGCTAGCTGACAGTGGCTGCGTTGTTGACACTACACTAATCAAGTCGTTCCGTTGAGTGTAGTAGTTTCTACAGTGCTGCTATTCGGGGGCTAGCTGGCTAGCTAGCAGTGTTGATTACGTTACGTTGCGTTAAAAGAACGACAATAGCTGGCTAGCTAACCTAGAAAATCGCTCTAGACTACACAATTATCTTTGATACACAGACGGCTATGTAGCTAGCTATGTAGCTAGCTACGATCAAACAAATCAAACCGTTGTGCTGTAATGAAATGAAATGAAAAATGTGATACTACCTGTGGAGCGAAGCGGAATGCGACCGGTTGTTGAGTGCGGAAGTTCTATTCAGTAGACGTTGGCTAGCTGTTGGCTAGCTAGCAGTGTCTCCTACGTTAAGGACGACAAATAGCTGGCTAGCTAACCTCGGTAAATTAAGATAATCACTCTAAGACTACACGCTCTAAACTACACAATTATTTTGGATACGAAGACAGCAAAGACAACTATGTAGCTAGCTAACACTACACTAATCAAGTCGTTCAGTTGAGTGTAATAGTTTCTACAGTGCTGCTATTCGGTAGACGGTGGACGTTTGCTAGCTGGCTAGCTGCTGGGCAGATAGCAGTGTCACAGTGGTCTAAAGCTAAAGTTAGTTTTCTAACTGAATGGACCAAACAAACACATAGTGGTCTAAAGCTAAAGTTAGTTTTCTAACTGAATGGACCAAACAAACACATAGTGGTCTAAAGCTAAAGTTAGTTTTCTAACTGAATGGACCAAACAAACACATAGTGGTCTAAAGCTAACTGAATGGACCAAACAATCACATAGTGGTCTAAAGCTAACTGAATGGACCAAACAATCACATAGTGGTCTAAAGCTAACTGAATGGACCAAACAATCACATAGTGGTCTAAAGCTAAAGTTAGTTTTCTAACTGAATGGACCAAACAATCACATATTGGTCTAAAGCTACAGTTAGTTTTCTAACTGAATGGACCAAACAATCACATAGTGGTCTAAAGCTAAAGTTAGTTTTCTAACTGAATGGACCAAACAAACACATAGTGGTCTAAAGCTAACTGAATAGACCAAACAAACACATAGTGGTCTAAAGCTAAAGTTAGTTTTCTAACTGAATGGACCAAACAAACACATAGTGGTCTAAAGCTAACTGAATAGACCAAACAAACACATAGTGGTCTAAAGCTAACTGAATGGACCAAACAAACACATAGTGGTCTAAAGCTAAAGTTAGTTTTCTAACTGAATGGACCAAACAATCACATAGTGGTCTAAAGCTAAAGTTAGTTTTCTAACTGAATGGACCAAACAATCACATATTGGTCTAAAGCTACAGTTAGTTTTCTAACTGAATGGACCAAACAATCACATAGTGGTCTAAAGCTAACTGAATGGACCAAACAAACACATAGTGGTCTAAAGCTAACTGAATGGACCAAACAATCACATAGTGGTCTAAAGCTAAAGTTAGTTTTCTAACTGAATGGACCAAACAATCACATAGTGGTCTAAAGCTAACTGAATGGACCAAACAAACACATAGTGGTCTAAAGCTAACTGAATGGACCAAACAATCACATAGTGGTCTAAAGCTAACTGAATGGACCAAACAATCACATAGTGGTCTAAAGCTAAAGTTAGTTTTCTAACTGAATGGACCAAACAAACACATAGTGGTCTAAAGCTAAAGTTAGTTTTCTAACTGAATGGACCAAACATTACATTACATTTACATTTAAGTCATTTAGCAGACGCTCTTATCCAGAGCGACTTACAAATTGGTGCATTCACCTTATGACATCCAGTGGAACAACCACTTTACAATAGTGCATCTAAATATTTTAAGGGGGGGGGGGGGGTGAGAAGGATTACTTTATCCTATCCTAGGTATTCCTTAAAGAGGTGGGGTTTCAGGTGTCTCCGGAAGGTGGTGATTGACTCCGCTGTCCTGGCGTCATGAGGGAGTTTGTTCCACCATTGGGGAGCCAGAGCAGCGAACAGTTTTGACTGAGCTGAGCGGGAACTGTACTTCCTCAGTGGTAGGGAGGCGAGCAGGCCAGAGGTGGATGAACGCAGTGCCCTTATTTGGGTGTAGGGCCTGATCAGAGCCTGGAGGTACTGAGGTGCCGTTCCCATCACAGCTCCGTAGGCAAGCACCATGGTCTTGTAGCGGATGCGAGCTTCAACTGGAAGCCAGTGGAGAGAGCGGAGGAGCGGGGTGACGTGAGAGAACTTGGGAAGGTTGAACACTAGACGGGCTGCGGCGTTCTGGATGAGTTGTAGGGGTTTAATGGCACAGGCAGGGAGCCCAGCCAACAGCGAGTTGCAGTAATCCAGACGGGAGATGACAAGTGCCTGGATTAGGACCTGCGCCGCTTCCTGTGTGAGGCAGGGTCGTACTCTGCGGATGTTGTAGAGCATGAACCTACAGGAACGGGCCACCGCCTTGATGTTAGTTGAGAACGACAGTTTGTTGTCCAGGATCACGCCAAGGTTCTTAGCGCTCTGGGAGGAGGACACAATGGAGTTGTCAACCGTGATGGCGAGATCATGGAACGGGCAGTCCTTCCCGGGAGGAAGAGCAGCTCCGTCTTGCCGAAGTTCAGCTTGAGGTGGTGATCAGTCATCCACACTGATATGTCTGCCAGACATGCAGAGATGCGATTCGCCACCTGGTCATCAGAAGGGGGAAAGGAGAAGATTAATTGTGTGTCGTCTGCATAGCAATGATAGGAGAGACCATGTGAGGTTATGACAGAGCCAAGTGACTTGGTGTATAGCGAGAATAGGAGAGGGCCTAGAACAGAGCCCTGGGGGACACCAGTGGTGAGAGCGTGGTGAGGAGACAGATTCTCGCCACGCCACCTGGTAGGAGCGACCTGTCAGGTAGGACGCAATCCAAGCGTGGGCCGCGCCGGGAGATGCCCAACTCAGAGAGGGTGGAGAGGAGGATCTGATGGTTCACAGTATCGAAGGCAGCCGATAGGTCTAGAAGGATGAGAGCAGAGGAGAGAGAGTTAGCTTTAGCGGTGCGGAGCGCCTCCGTGATACAGAGAAGAGCAGTCTCAGTTGAATGACTAGTCTTGAAACCTGACTGATTTGGATCAAGAAGGTCATTCTGAGAGAGATAGCGGGAGAGCTGACCAAGGACGGCACGTTCAAGAGTTTTGGAGAGAAAAGAAAGAAGGGATACTGGTCTGTAGTTGTTGACATCGGAGGGATCGAGTGTAGGTTTTTTCAGAAGGGGTGCAACTCTCGCTCTCTTGAAGACGGAAGGGACGTAGCCAGCGGTCAGGGATAAGTTGATGAGCGAGGTGAGGTAAGGGAGAAGGTCTCCGGAAATGGTCTGGAGAAGAGAGGAGGGGATAGGGTCGAGCGGGCAGGTTGTTGGGCGGCCGGCCGTCACAAGACGCGAGATTTCATATGGAGAGAGAGGGGAGAAAGAGGTCAGAGCACAGGGTAGGGCAGTGTGAGCAGAACCAGCGGTGTTGTTTGACTTAGCAAACGAGGATCGGATGTCGTCGATCTTCTTTTCAAAATGGTTGACGAAGTCATCTGCAGAGAGGGAGGAGGGGGGGGAGGGGGAGGAGGATTCAGGAGGGAGGAGAATGTGGCAAAGAGCTTCCTAGGGTTAGAGGCAGATGCTTGGAATTTAGAGTGGTAGAAAGTGGCTTTAGCAGCAGAGACAGAGGAGGAAAATGTAGAGAGGAGGGAGTGAAAGGATGCCAGGTCCGCAGGAGGCGAGTTTTCCTCCATTTCCGCTCGGCCTTCCGGAGCCCTGTTCTGTGAGCTCGCATTGAGTCGTCAAGCCACGGAGCGGGAGGGGAGGACCGAGCCGGCCTGGAAGATAGGGGACATAGAGAGTCAAAGGATGCAGAAAGGGAGGAGAGGAGGGTTGAGGAGGCAAAATCAGGAGATAGGTTGGAGAAGGTTTGAGCAGAGGGAAGAGATGATAGGATGGAAGAGGAGAGAGTAGCGGGGAGAGAGAGCGAAGGTTGGGACGGCGCGATACCATCCGAGTAGGGGCAGTGTGGGAAGTGTTGGATGAGAGCGAGAGGGAAAAGGATACAAGGTAGTGGTCGGAGACTTGGAGGGGAGTTGCAATGAGGTTAGTGGAAGAACAGCATCTAGTAAAGATGAGGTCGAGCGTATTGCCTGCCTTGTGAGTAGGGGGGAAGGTGAGAGGGTGAGGTCAAAAGAGGAGAGGAGTGGAAAGAAGGAGGCAGAGAGGAATGAGTCAAAGGTAGACGTGGGGAGGTTAAAGTCGCCCAGAACTGTGAGAGGTGAGCCGTCCTCAGGAAAGGAGCTTATCAAGGCATCAAGCTCATTGATGAACTCTCCGAGGGGACCTGGAGGGCGATAAATGATAAGGATGTTAAGCTTGAAAGGGCTGGTAACTGTGACAGCATGAAATTCAAAGGAGGCGATAGACAGATGGGTAAGGGGAGAAAGAGAGAATGACCACATGGGAGAGATAAGGATCCCTATGCCACCACCCCGCTGACCAGAAGCTCTCGGGGTGTGCGAGAACACGTGGGCGGACGAAGAGAGAGCAGTAGGAGTAGCAGTGTTATCTGTGGTGATCCATGTTTCTGTCAGTGCCAAGAAGTCGAGGGACTGGAGGGAGGCATAGGCTGAGATAAACTCTGCCTTGTTGGCTGCAGATCGGCAGTTCCAGAGGCTACCGGAGACCTGGAACTCCACGTGGGTCGTGCGCGCTGGGACCACCAGATTAGGGTGGCAGCGGCCACGCGGTGTGGAGCGTTTGTATGGTCTGTGCAGAGAGGAGAGAACAGGGATAGACAGACACATAGTTGACAGGCTACAGAAGAGGCTACGCTAATGCAAGGAGATTGGGATGACAAGTGGACTACACGTCTCGAATGTTCAGAAAGTTAAGCTTACGTAGCAAGAATCTTATTGACTAAAATTATTAAAAATGATACAGTACTGCTGAAGTAGGCTAGCTGGCAGTGGCTGCGTTGTTGACTTTGTAGGCTAGCTGACAGTGGCTGCGTTGTTGACACTACACTAATCAAGTCGTTCCGTTGAGTGTAGTAGTTTCTACAGTGCTGCTATTCGGGGCTAGCTGGCTAGCTAGCAGTGTTGATTACGTTACGTTGCGTTAAAAGAACGACAATAGCTGGCTAGCTAACCTAGAAAATCGCTCTAGACTACACAATTATCTTTGATACACAGACGGCTATGTAGCTAGCTATGTAGCTAGCTACGATCAAACAAATCAAACCGTTGTGCTGTAATGAAATGAAATGAAAAATGTGATACTACCTGTGGAGCGAAGCGGAATGCGACCGGGTTGTTGAGTGCGGAAGTTCTATTCAGTAGACGTTGGCTAGCTGTTGGCTAGCTAGCAGTGTCTCCTACGTTAAGGACGACAAATAGCTGGCTAGCTAACCTCGGTAAATTAAGATAATCACTCTAAGACTACACGCTCTAAACTACACAATTATTTTGGATACGAAGACAGCAAAGACAACTATGTAGCTAGCTAACACTACACTAATCAAGTCGTTCAGTTGAGTGTAATAGTTTCTACAGTGCTGCTATTCGGTAGACGGTGGACGTTTGCTAGCTGGCTAGCTGCTGGGCAGATAGCAGTGTCACAGTGGTCTAAAGCTAAAGTTAGTTTTCTAACTGAATGGACCAAACAAACACATAGTGGTCTAAAGCTAAAGTTAGTTTTCTAACTGAATGGACCAAACAAACACATAGTGGTCTAAAGCTAAAGTTAGTTTTCTAACTGAATGGACCAAACAAACACATAGTGGTCTAAAGCTAACTGAATGGACCAAACAATCACATAGTGGTCTAAAGCTAACTGAATGGACCAAACAATCACATAGTGGTCTAAAGCTAACTGAATGGACCAAACAATCACATAGTGGTCTAAAGCTAAAGTTCGTTTTCTAACTGAATGGACCAAACAATCACATAGTGGTCTAAAGCTAAAGTTAGTTTTCTAACTGAATGGACCAAACAAACACATAGTGGTCTAAAGCTAACTGAATGGACCAAACAAACACATAGTGGTCTAAAGCTAACTGAATGGACCAAACAAACACATAGTGGTCTAAAGCTAAAGTTAGTTTTCTAACTGAATGGACCAAACAATCACATATTGGTCTAAAGCTACAGTTAGTTTTCTAACTGAATGGACCAAACAATCACATAGTGGTCTAAAGCTAACTGAATGGACCAAACAAACACATAGTGGTCTAAAGCTAAAGTTAGTTTTCTAACTGAATGGACCAAACAATCACATATTGGTCTAAAGCTACAGTTAGTTTTCTAACTGAATGGACCAAACAATCACATAGTGGTCTAAAGCTAACTGAATGGACCAAACAAACACATAGTGGTCTAAAGCTAAAGTTAGTTTTCTAACTGAATGGACCAAACAATCACATAGTGGTCTAAAGCTAACTGAATGGACCAAACAAACACATAGTGGTCTAAAGCTAACTGAATGGACCAAACAATCACATAGTGGTCTAAAGCTAACTGAATGGACCAAACAATCACATAGTGGTCTAAAGCTAAAGTTAGTTTTCTAACTGAATGGACCAAACAAACACATAGTGGTCTAAAGCTAAAGTTAGTTTTCTAACTGAATGGACCAAACAATCACATAGTGGTCTAAAGCTAAAGTTAGTTTTCTAACTGAATGGACCAAACAATCACATAGTGGTCTAAAGCTAACTGAATGGACCAAACAATCACATAGTGGTCTAAAGCTAACTGAATGGACCAAACAATCACATAGTGGTCTAAAGCTAAAGTTAGTTTTCTAACTGAATGGACCAAACAAACACATAGTGGTCTAAAGCTAACTGAATGGACCAAACAATCACATAGTGGTCTAAAGCTAACTGAATGGACCAAACAATCACATAGTGGTCTAAAGCTAACTGAATGGACCAAACAATCACATAGTGGTCTAAAGCTAACTGAATGGACCAAACAATCACATAGTGGTCTAAAGCTAACTGAATGGACCAAACAATCACATAGTGGTCTAAAGCTAACTGAATGGACCAAACAATCACATAGTGGTCTAAAGCTAACTGAATGGACCAAACAATCACATAGTGGTCTAAAGCTAACTGAATGGACCAAACAAACACATAGTGGTCTAAAGCTAAAGTTAGTTTTCTAACTGAATGGACCAAACAATCACATATTGGTCTAAAGCTACAGTTAGTTTTCTAACTGAATGGACCAAACAATCACATAGTGGTCTAAAGCTAACTGAATGGACCAAACAAACACATAGTGGTCTAAAGCTAAAGTTAGTTTTCTAACTGAATGGACCAAACAATCACATAGTGGTCTAAAGCTAACTGAATGGACCAAACAAACACATAGTGGTCTAAAGCTAACTGAATGGACCAAACAATCACATAGTGGTCTAAAGCTAACTGAATGGACCAAACAATCACATAGTGGTCTAAAGCTAAAGTTAGTTTTCTAACTGAATGGACCAAACAAACACATAGTGGTCTAAAGCTAAAGTTAGTTTTCTAACTGAATGGACCAAACAATCACATAGTGGTCTAAAGCTAAAGTTAGTTTTCTAACTGAATGGACCAAACAATCACATAGTGGTCTAAAGCTAACTGAATGGACCAAACAATCACATAGTGGTCTAAAGCTAACTGAATGGACCAAACAATCACATAGTGGTCTAAAGCTAAAGTTAGTTTTCTAACTGAATGGACCAAACAAACACATAGTGGTCTAAAGCTAACTGAATGGACCAAACAATCACATAGTGGTCTAAAGCTAACTGAATGGACCAAACAATCACATAGTGGTCTAAAGCTAACTGAATGGACCAAACAATCACATAGTGGTCTAAAGCTAACTGAATGGACCAAACAATCACATAGTGGTCTAAAGCTAACTGAATGGACCAAACAATCACATAGTGGTCTAAAGCTAACTGAATGGACCAAACAATCACATAGTGGTCTAAAGCTAACTGAATGGACCAAACAATCACATAGTGGTCTAAAGCTAACTGAATGGACCAAACAATCACATAGTGGTCTAAAGCTAACTGAATGGACCAAACAATCACATAGTGGTCTAAAGCTAACTGAATGGACCAAACAATCACATAGTGGTCTAAAGCTAACTGAATGGACCAAACAATCACATAGTGGTCTAAAGCTAACTGAATGGACCAAACAATCACATAGTGGTCTAAAGCTAACTGAATGGACCAAACAATCACATAGTGGTCTAAAGCTAACTGAATGGACCAAACAAACACATAGTGGTCTAAAGCTAACTGAATGGACCAAACAATCACATAGTGGTCTAAAGCTAAAGTTAGTTTTCTAACTGAATGGACCAAACAAACACATAGTGGTCTAAAGCTAAAGTTAGTTTTCTAACTGAATGGACCAAACAATCACAGTGGTCTAAAGCTAAAGTTAGTTTTCTAACTGAATGGACCAAACAAACACATAGTGGTCTAAAGCTAACTGAATGGACCAAACAATCACATAGTGGTCTAAAGCTAACTGAATGGACCAAACAATCACATAGTGGTCTAAAGCTAAAGTTAGTTTTCTAACTGAATGGACCAAACAATCACATAGTGGTCTAAAGCTAACTGAATGGACCAAACAATCACATAGTGGTCTAAAGCTAACTGAATGGACCAAACAATCACATAGTGGTCTAAAGCTAAAGTTAGTTTTCTAACTGAATGGACCAAACAAACACAGTGGTCTAAAGCTAAAGTTAGTTTTCTAACTGAATGGACCAAACAATCACATAGTGGTCTAAAGCTAACTGAATGGACCAAACAATCACATAGTGGTCTAAAGCTAAAGTTAGTTTTCTAACTGAATGGACCAAACAATCACATAGTGGTCTAAAGCTAACTGAATGGACCAAACAATCACATAGTGGTCTAAAGCTAACTGAATGGACCAAACAATCACATAGGTCTAAAGCTAACTGAATGGACCAAACAATCACATAGTGGTCTAAAGCTAACTGAATGGACCAAACAATCACATAGGTCTAAAGCTAACTGAATGGACCAAACAATCACATAGTGGTCTAAAGCTAACTGAATGGACCAAACAAACACATAGTGGTCTAAAGCTAACTGAATGGACCAAACAATCACATAGTGGTCTAAAGCTAAAGTTAGTTTTCTAACTGAATGGACCAAACAATCACATAGTGGTCTAAAGCTAACTGATTGGACCAAACAAACACATAGTGGTCTAAAGCTAACTGAATGGACCAAACAATCACATAGTGGTCTAAAGCTAACTGAATGGACCAAACAATCACATAGTGGTCTAAAGCTAAAGTTAGTTTTCTAACTGAATGGACCAAACAATCACATAGTGGTCTAAAGCTAAAGTTAGTTTTCTAACTGAATGGACCAAACAATCACATAGTGGTCTAAAGCTAAAGTTAGTTTTCTAACTGAATGGACCAAACAATCACATAGTGGTCTAAAGCTAAAGTTAGTTTTCTAACTGAATGGACCAAACAATCACATAGTGGTCTAAAGCTAACTGAATGGACCAAACAAACACAGTGGTCTAAAGCTAACTGAATGGACCAAACAAACACATAGTGGTCTAAAGCTAACTGAATGGACCAAACAATCACATAGTGGTCTAAAGCTAACTGAATGGACCAAACAATCACATAGTGGTCTAAAGCTAACTGAATGGACCAAACAATCACATAGTGGTCTAAAGCTAACTGAATTGACCAAACAATCACATAGTGGTCTAAAGCTAACTGAATGGACCAAACAATCACATAGTGGTCTAAAGCTAAAGTTAGTTTTCTAACTGAATGGACCAAACAATCACATAGTGGTCTAAAGCTAACTGAATGGACCAAACAATCACATAGTGGTCTAAAGCTAACTGAATGGACCAAACAATCACATAGTGGTCTAAAGCTAACTGAATGGACCAAACAATCACATAGTGGTCTAAAGCTAACTGAATGGACCAAACAATCACATAGTGGTCTAAAGCTAAAGTTAGTTTTCTAACTGAATGGACCAAACAATCACATAGTGGTCTAAAGCTAAAGTTAGTTTTCTAACTGAATGGACCAAACAATCACATAGTGGTCTAAAGCTAACTGAATGGACCAAACAAACACATAGTGGTCTAAAGCTAACTGAATGGACCAAACAAACACATAGTGGTCTAAAGCTAAAGTTAGTTTTCTAACTGAATGGACCAAACAATCACATAGTGGTCTAAAGCTAAAGTTAGTTTTCTAACTGAATGGACCAAACAATCACATAGTGGTCTGAAGCTAACTGAATGGACCAAACAATCACATAGTGGTCTAAAGCTAACTGAATGGACCAAACAATCACATAGTGGTCTAAAGCTAACTGAATGGACCAAACAATCACATAGTGGTCTAAATGTGCTAACTGAATGGACCAAACAATCACATAGTGGTCTAAAGCTAACTGAATGGACCAAACAATCACATAGTGGTCTAAAGCTAAAGTTAGTTTTCTAACTGAATGGACCAAACAATCACATAGTGGTCTAAAGCTAACTGAATGGACCAAACAATCACATAGTGGTCTAAAGCTAACTGAATGGACCAAACAATCACATAGTGGTCTAAAGCTAACTGAATGGACCAAACAATCACATAGTGGTCTAAAGCTAAAGTTAGTTTTCTAACTGAATGGACCAAACAATCACATAGTGGTCTAAAGCTAACTGAATGGACCAAACAATCACATAGTGGTCTAAAGCTAACTGAATGGACCAAACAATCACATAGTGGTCTAAAGCTAACTGAATGGACCAAACAATCACATAGTGGTCTAAAGCTAACTGAATGGACCAAACAATCACATAGTGGTCTAAAGCTAACTGAATGGACCAAACAATCACATAGTGGTCTAAAGCTAACTGAATGGACCAAACAATCACATAGTGGTCTAAAGCTAAAGTTAGTTTTCTAACTGAATGGACCAAACAATCACAGTGGTCTAAAGCTAACTGAATGGACCAAACAATCACATAGTGGTCTAAAGCTAAAGTTCGTTTTCTAACTGAATGGACCAAACAATCACATAGTGGTCTAAAGCTAAAGTTAGTTTTCTAACTGAATGGACCAAACAAACAAACATGCAGACATCTATTATGTGCCATTGCCAGCATTTAAAACGATTGGTTGCAAACTGGTTTCATTCACCGCGGTGGCTGATGCCTCTCAATTCCTCCTTAATTCGAGTCACCTATCGTGTTCCCCAAGAGGGCCATGAGTGGGGCTGAGGCATGAACAAAAGACTCACTCACTCAGACCAACTCTGAGGAAGGTGCGTAGCTCCAGGGGTGGAATGGCCTGGGATCGGTCTTTGCAACAGTAGCCCTCAGTTGAGTCCAGAGTGGGGAGTTCGGGACGGCGGAAGGGAGAATGAGAACCATCAATGTTCTTCACAAATCTCTGGAGGAGGACAGAGAAAGAGAGGGATACATGATGAGATGGAGGGAACGTCACAAAGAAAGGGATTGAAACCAAAACATGATCATATCAACAACAACAAAATGTCACATGAGCCAAATACAACCGGTGTAACTCCAAACGGGCTTTCATGTGCCTTTTACTGAGGAGTGGCTTCCGTCTGGCCACTCTATCATAAAGGCCTGATTGTTGGAGTGCTGCAGAGATGGCTGTCCTTCTGGAAGGTTCTCCCATCTCCACAGAGAAGCTCTGTCAGAGAGGCCATCGGGTCCTCCCTGACCAAGGTCCTTCTCCGCGACTGCTCAGTTTGGCCAGGCGGCCAGCTCTAGGAAGAGTCTTGGTGGTTCCAAACTTCTTCCAATTAAGAATGATGGAGGCCACTGTGTTCTTGTGGACCTTCAATTGCTGCAGAAACGTTGGTGTCCTTCCCCAGATCTGTGCTTCAACACAATCCTGTCTCGGAGCTCTACAGACGATTCCTTCAACCTCATGGCTTGGTTTTTTGCTCTGACGTGCACTGTCAACTGTGGGACCTTTATATAGACAGGTGTGCCTTATCAAATCATGTGCATTCAATTTAATTTACAACAGGTGGACTCCAGTCAAGTTGTAGAAACATCAAGGATGATCAATGGAAACAGGATGCAACGGAGCTCAATTTCGAGTCTCATAGCAAAGGGTTTGAATACTTATGTAATTAAGGTAATTCTGTTTTAATTTTTTAAAATAAATTTGCCAAAAGTTCTAAAAACATGTTTTTGCTTTGTTATTATGGGGTATTGTGTGTAGATTGCTGAGGATATTTATTGACTTATTCTATAATGGATTAAGGCTGTAACGTAACAAAATGTGGAAAACGTCATGGTGTCTGAATGCTTTTGGAAGGCATTATATGGTCCAGTGATGTACTGGGCCGTACGCACTACTGCCTTACGGTCGGATGCCGAGCCGTTGCCATAGCAGATGGTGATGCAACCAGTCCAGATGCTCCCGGTGCTGCAGCTGTAGAAATTTGAGGATCTGGGGACCCGTGACAAATCTTTTCAGACTCCTGAGGGGGAAAAACATTTTTCTGACTTTCCTGGTGTATTTGGACCATGATCGTTTGTTGGTGATGTGGACACCAAGAAACTCTCGACACGCTCCACTACGGCCCCGTCGATGTGAATGGGGCCCTCCTTTTCCTGTAGTTCATGATCAGCTCTTGTCTTTCTCAAGTTGAGGGAGAGGTTGTTGTCCTGGTACCACCTCCTTATAGGCTGTCTCATCATTGTCAGTGATCAGACCTACCACCATTGTGTGGTCAGCAAACTTAATGGTGGTGTTGGAGTTGTGCTTGGCCACCCAGTCTTGGGTGAACAGGGAGTACAGGAGGGGACTAAGCATGCACACCTGTGGGGCCCTTGTGTTGCGGATCAGCGTGGCAGATGTGTTTTTGCCTACCCTTACCACCTGGGGGCGGCCCGTCAGGAAGTCCAGAATCCAGTTGCAGAGGGAGGCGTTTAGACCCAGGGTCCTTAGGTTGGTGATGAGCTTTGAGGGCACTATGGTATTGAACACTGAGCTGTAGTCAACAGTATTTTTGTCCAGGTGGGAAAGGGCAATGTGTAGTGTGATTGAGATTGTGTTTATCTGTGGATCTGTTGGTGCGGTATGTGAATTGGAGTGGGTCTAGGGTTTCTGGGATGATGGTGTTGATGTGAGCCATGACCAACCTTTCAAAGCACTTCAAGGATACCGACGTGAGTGCTACAGGGTGGTAGTCATTTAGGCAGGTTACCGGGCACAGTCCAAGAAAAGCTCTTCCACACACTGACATAAGAAGTTTGAGGACTTTGTAAGTAGACCTTTCACATTTTAGCAGGCACTCTGACCCAGAGAAACTTCTGCACATTGGCAGAAGTCAGCTCTGGGATTCAAACCAGTAACCTTTCGGTTACTGGCTCAACACGCTTAACCGCTAGGCCACATGCCTCTGGGGTGTCAAAGATACATTTGACCTGCATCAGGTTGGTGATGTACCAGGTGTACTTTGGGGAGGCAGATCATCATTCCTCACAAACGCTGACCAAAGAAAACAAAAATCTGTTTTTACCTTGTAACTTAACCTAAAAGTTAACTATCGCATTTGATTGGCTCCAAGTAGAAATGACATTTCCATGTCTTTGTCTGTGCCTCTTTCCCTAACGGGTTGGGCAAAGACTTAGTAGTCTACGCGGAGTCATTTAAAAAAAAAAGTCGGTAAAAATATTTGATTGGTTTGATAGGTGGCAATGCTTCAACTAGCTTCCATCTAGACCGTATTTTTGGAATAGGCTCAGTTGTGGAGTTGTAGTTGTGTTAGGGTTGGGTTTGGGTTCTGGTTAAGGTTTACCTGAGGTAGCGTTGGACAGCCGTCTCTTCTCGGATCCCAGGGACAGACGGGTGCTGCAGGGAGCTGAACACCTAGGGAACATGGAACACCAGAGCCTCCGGCTTACCTGGAGCCAACAACATCTGCATCGTCATCATCAATTATACAAACAGAGGGGCGGAGGGCTGTGTGTGTTACTGTCAAACTAGTAATGCACGGTCTGGTGGATCCTCTCTGTAACGCTGCCTAGCCACTGCTGGAAGCCCAGGGTCACCAGGCTCTCATCCACAAGCTGGCTGCTCCCTGACACACACACAAAGATATAGAGTAATATAATAAAACCTTTTAATGCTCAAGAAGCTGTGGTTAATTAGATACTCGTAAGGGGCATAAATGCAGTGAGAAAGGTAGTGAGAGACAGAGAGAAAGACAGATGGACAGTGGGTGAGAGACAGAGAAAGACAGATGGACAGTGGGTGAGAGACAGATTGACAGGGACAGTGGGTGAGAGAGAGAAAGACAGAGACAGTGGGTGAGAGAGAGAGAAAGACAGAGACAGTGGGTGAGAGAGAGAGAAAGACAGAGACAGTGGGTGAGAGAGAGAGAAAGACAGAGACAGTGGGTGAGAGAGAGAGAAAGACAGAGACAGTGGGTGAGAGAGAGAGAAAGACAGAGACAGTGGGTGAGAGAGAGAGAAAGACAGAGACAGTGGGTGAGAGAGAGAGAAAGACAGAGACAGTGGGTGAGAGAGAGAAAGACAGAGACAGTGGGTGAGAGAGAGAAAGACAGAGACAGTGGGTGAGAGAGAGAGAAAGACAGAGACAGTGGGTGAGAGAGAAAGACAGACTGACAGGGACAGTGGGTGAGAGAGAGAGAAAGACAGACAGGGACAGTGGGTGAGAGACCGAGAGAAAGAGAAAAGAAAGTAGTGAGACAGTCAGGCAGCACCTGGCTCCCTGAGTTTAGTAGAAACAGGAGGATCAGGACTCCTCTGACCCCCACTCCTACACCTACAGGACATGCAGCTGGGGGAGCTGGGGATGGAGGGAGTAGAGGGGACAGGGAGGAAGAAAGGAGATACAGAGAGGAGTAGATGAGTCAAAGAGAGGACAGATTGAGAGAGAAAAAAAATGTGCTCAGGCAGCTCTCAAAAGAACATACAGGTCCTATCTAGATGATGAGGCATTCTCCCTTCTATTTGATGAACGGTGTGACTGGTAGGGCAGCTCATCAATGACGAGCTCTTCCAGACAGAGTCTCTTAGTTTTGTGAGCGGTGATTGGTTCAGGTAGCTGAGATGGGTTGGAGACAGAAAGAACTGTGCAGTCAGCATTCCATTGTACACCTACAGTACAAATGACATGGAGGCAATTCAATCTCTTACATACACTGCATTGCACATACACACACACCATAGGACATATTACACAAAGTGCAATCACACACACACACACACACACACAAAATATCCCGCTCCAAGGCACCATTGGAGCTGTAGTTGAGGAAACCTGTGAACTCGTGGCCAGTTATTCATCATTGGCGAAGGCACAGACATAGAAGTGGAGGCGGAGGTATGGAGCTGCAGGACCAGGCCGAGAGGTGGAGTCGGGTAAGACACCTGAGAACCCTCACCTCCCCAACCCCATCCTGGGAAGTCTCCATGGGGGTCCCCTTCCCCCCAACGTACCCCCTCTGACACTCTCCTGACAGGCACACTGAAACACAGCCCCCTCTCTGCCTCTTCCCCCCCAGCACCTAGTCAGGTGCTGCAACCCCAGAGGACGACCTGCTCTACTATTACATTTCACCACCAGATAATTTTTAGTCCACCCTCTGGACCAGGGGACCCGGGGACTCAGTAACCAACCTCCAGAATTAAACTCTTCAAAAGGGAGAGGGGCGGTCTGCGCATGGCACTCCCATGGCTTGCTTCACGTGGACACAGGGAGTGACGGAATTGGAAACCTTTTTGTAGAGGGTGTTGGTCAGAACAGCGGCCCTGGCCTGTCCTTTCACCCTGGGCGTGGCGACAGGTGGGCAAGACGAGATCCTGAGGTCCATTGTCGTGGCAGTACTCCGCCGCCATCGCCTCACCTTTCAGCATGGTAATGCACGGCCCCATGTCGCAAGGATCTGTACACAATTCCTGGAAAGCTGAAAATGGACCAGTCCTTCCAAGGCCTGCATACTCACCAGACATGTCACCCATTGATCATGACTGGGATGCTCAGGATCGACGTGTATGACAGCGTGCTCCAGTTCCCACCAACTTCACAAGGCCATTATAGAGTGGGAGAACAGTCCACAAATCAACAGCCTGATCAGCTCTATGCGAAGGAGATGTCACACTGCATGAGGCAAATACTGACTGGTTTCCTGATCAACACCCCGTAAAAAAAACAGGTATCCGTGACCAATAGATGTGTTCTCAGTCACGTGAAATCCATAGATTATGGCCCAACACATTCTTCATTTGACTGGTTCTTAGATGAACTGTAACTCAGTAGCATCTTTGAAATTGTTGCATTTATATATATTTGTTCAGTGTATTTAGTTGGTTTATACCCGTAGTTCATACATTCATGCTCAACAGCTTGTGTCAAAAGGTTCTGTACTGTAGGTAGGCCTGCTCTGTTCAATTAGTCCAGTTTCTGCTACCAACGATTTTCTGATTTCAAAAATCACTGGATCAGAGGTTTACATGTAAGCAAGCTCATTGTAAACAAAAAAACAACATTTAATTGCAAGACTGAACCAAGCTCACATCAAGCGGTTTTAAATACAGTTAACAAGAACAGTGGAGAGAGAAATATGAACCGTTCCCACAAGTAGTGTTTATACACATCAGCATTTTAATGGGACAAAGCAAGAACACGTTGTAGCGTCAACATAACCCCCAGAAACACCGCCGCGAAACACAAGGTCGGAAAAGAATCGGACTTTATGAGCCGTTAATGATAATAGGTTGGTTCAAATGAAATGAACTCAAAATAAGGCAAAACAAGGGGTCTCGACCAACGGTATTATTAAATCAACTCCAGACGGGGGAACCAGGTCAAAATTCTGATCCGGTCAAGTTTTTTCCCGGTTTTTTTTATAACTATTTACTACTTTATCATAAAAAAAAATTTAAAAAGCAAAAAAAAAGTTCAATATTTAGGTTTTATACACAGAATAACTACATTACTTTTCGGTCTAGCTCATTTTGCAATGCTGTTCTCTCCTCACAGGAAGAATCAAATGTTGTACTGTCCTTACATTGTCCTGAACCAGCATTAGACAGTGACGCTAATATGCCCACGTCTACTGTTAATGATCCCTTACCCCCGGGCCGCCAGTCAAAAAAACAAGCAAGCTTCCATAATTAACATGAGGTTTTTCCCCCTCTAGACCTTGTCAGAACAGTTTAACAGACTGTTTGGTTATTTACATACAAAACAGTATAGTATGTAAGCCCTCCTAAAATAAACTTTTCAAAAGGAAAAATAAAGTGGAATGCAAAACAATTCAAAATACCTAGAATTTTTGTAACATCAAATTGTGTGAAAAGATAACTAAGAGTAAATAGTATTGTGCAATATGTCTGCCTCGTAAAGAAAGAACAGTGGCAGTAATCCCTGCAATTGGTTTTTAGTTGAGATTGAAAATCGTATTTAAAAAAATTCCACAGTTGATATCCATTTGATCAAAAAAAATATTTATAAACAAAAAAAAAGGTTCTTACATTTCACATGATTCCACGGTGTCCTTGCTATAAACATTCCTTTAAAATGACAGTCCCGAAACAAAAACAGGCAAAGCGTCGTTCCTTAAACGATATCAGCAGTTGAAATTGTTCTTAAACAAACCAACAAGAAAAAGCAAATCCAAAAGAAGTCACTTTTTCTTGTTTATCGTGTATTTTATTTATTTAATAGTACTTTAATTAAAAATGGCATAGTCCTTTCTGATTCTTGAGTCAATCGATCTGACACGGAGCCAAAGACCTTTGTAAGGTATGTGTGTGTGTGTGTGTGGACATGGGTGTGTGTTTGTGTGCATATATCTATATGCATGTATCTTATATCCCAGGACTGGGAAACGCTCCGACCTCCGATGGATGACACACAAGCCTCATCTCCTCCTCCTTTAAACTTACATGTAAAAACCAGGATTGGGGGAACTGGACAGGGAGAGGTGGAATCACGCATTTCCACTCCCCGCCATAGAGTTCTTAAATGGTGTTGTAAAAGACGGGGAACGTGTCCGCCCCGTGTAGGATCCCTGCGGTGGTGGTGGGAGGGTAGGAGGCCGACACTGGGCTGCCGGGCCGGCGTTGATCAGTGGGTGTGGTAGCCAGCGGTGCCCATGACCGACTGGTTGGCCAGCACCGCCCCGTTGACTCCCTGTCCAGGCTCCACCACGCCGCCATTACTGACCGCTCCAACGCCCGTCCACCCTGCACCCGCCTGTAAATGACTGCACACAGACAAGAGGTCAGATGAACAACAACAAAGACTGCTCTTTGAGGGCGGCTGTCACCTCATAGTAGTCTCATAGTAGTCTCATAGTAGTCTCATAGTAGTCTCATAGTAGTCTCATAGTAGTCTCATAGTAGTCTCATCCTGACATCAGGGCTGCATTTCAAGCCAACACTTTATTTTTCTTTACCCCTCTTCGGTAGTTCATGAGTACTCACTTGAAGCCCTGCTGGTTCCAGGCCTGTCCGTAGACTCCGTAGGTCGGCACCTGCCACCCGTTGGGCACGTATTGGCCAATCTGCTGGGCGTTACCGTACCACTGGGCATACTGGCCGTAGGGCTGCGCTGCAAAGCCAATTTTGTTCGGCTGTGGAGACAACGCTTAGAGATCAACTATGTTTATCGGTTTCCCTTAGCAGGCCCACTTTGAACTCACACACATACACAGTTGAAGTCATTAAAACTCGTTCTTCAACCACTCCACACATTTCTTGTTATCAAACTATAGTTTTGGCAAGTCAATTAGAACATCTACTTTGTGCATGAAACAACAAATTTTTCCAACAATTGTTTACAGATGGATTATTTCACTTACAATTCACTATCAGAATTCCAGTGGGTAAGAAGTTTACATACATTAAGTTGACTGTGCCTTTAAACAGCTTGGAAAATTCCAGAAAATTATGTCATGGCTTTAGAATCTTCTGCTAATTGACATCATTTGAGTCAATTGGAGGTGAACGTGTGGATGTATTTCAAGGCTTACCATCAAGCTCAGTGCTTCTTTACTTGACAAATCAGCCAAGAACCCAGAATAAAAATTGTAGACCTCCACAAGTCAGTTTCATCCTTGGGAACAATTTCCAAATGCCTACAGGTACCACGTTCATCTGTACAACAATAGTTCGCAAGTATAAACACGTAGCCGTCATACTGCTCAGGAAGGAGATGCGTTCCCTCTCCTAGAGATGAATGTACTTTGGTGTGAAAAGGTCAAATCAATCCCAGAACAGCAGCAAAGGACTTTGTGAAGATGCTGGAGGAAACGGGTATAAAAGTATCTATATCCACAGTAAAACGAGTCCAATATCGACATAACCTGAAAGGCCACTCAGCAAGGAAGAAGCCACTGCTCCAAAACTACCATAAAAAAGCCAGATTACAGTTTGCAACTGCACATGGGAACAAAGATTGTACTTTTTGGAGAAATATCCTTTGGTCTGACGAAACGAAAATAGAACTGTTTGCCAATAATCACCCTGGTTGTGTTTGGCGGAAAAAGGGGGAGGCTTGCAAGCCGAAGAACACCATCCCATTCGTGAAGCACGGGGGTGGCAGCATCATGTTGTGGGGGTGCTTTGCTGCATGGGGGACTGGTGCACTTCAAAATAGATGGCATCATGAGAGAGGAAAATTATGTGGATATATTGAAGCAACATCTCAAGACATCAGTCAGGAAGTTAAAGCTTGGTCGCAAATGGGTCTTCCAAATGGACAATGACCCCCAAGTATGCTTACAAAGTACTGGCAAAATGGCTTAAGGACAACAAAGCCCTGGCCTCAATCCTATTGAAAATGTGTGAGCAGAACTGAAAAAGAGTGTGCGAGCAAGGAGGCCTTACAAACCTGACTCAGTTACACCAGCTCTGTCAGCGGGAATGGGGTAAAATTCACCCAACTTTTCACCAAACTTTTTGTGGGAAGCTTGTAGAAGGCTACACACATTTAACCCAAGTTGAACAATTTAAAGGCAAGGCTACCAAATTCTAATTGAGTGCATGTAAACTCCTGACCCACTGGCAATGTGATGAAAGAAATAAAATCAAATAAAAACACTACTATTATTCTGACATTTCACATTCTTAAAATAAAGTGGTGATCCTAACTGACCTAAGACAGGGAATTTTTACTAGGACGAAATGTCAGGAATTGTGGAAAAACTGAGTTTAAATGTATTTGGCTACGGTGCATGTAAACGTCAACTGTTTATATTATATACACATACACCTACACGTGTTATAACATACAATATACAGATATGTAATAGACAGTAATGGACGTTGTATGAGAAAGGGAGATGTTACCTGCGGTGTGAGCTGAGGCACCTGTACCTGCTGCATGGGGCTGACCATTTCTGTGGTCTCCTTCCCCCAGTAACACTTCACCACGTGGCCCTCTATGGACGTCCCGTTCACTGACACTATGGCATGGGCCGCTCCCTCGTGGGAGTTGAACCTAAGCCAGGTAGAGACGTGCGGGGGGGACAAGGGTGAGACGGGGTCAGAGTGAGCAGTCACATGGCAATGACTGCAGTCCAACTGCAATATGGGTCAATCTCAAAACACACTGAGTCTGTGGTCTTACCTCACAAACGAGTAGCCTTTGTCTGGGAAAACTCTGATCTCCATGATCTGACCGAAGGGGGTGAAGGTCTGCCTCATCAGTTGTTCTAAGGAGGGGAAATAGAGGAAGGTTATATACATTTACATTTACATTTAAGTCATTTAGCAGACGCTCTTATCCAGAGCGACTTAGTCCTATATTAACACGATCACAGTGATACTGTAGAGAGGAGAGATACTGTAGAGAGGAGAGATACTAGTTATACTGTAGAGAGGAGAGATACTGTAGAGAGGAGAGATACTAGTGATACTGTAGAGAGGAGAGATACTAGTGATACTGTAGAGGAGAGATACTAGTGATACTGTAGAGGAGAGATACTAGTGATACTGTAGAGGAGAGATACTAGTGATACTGTAGAGGAGAGATACTAGTGATACTGTAGAGGAGAGATACTAGTGATACTGTAGAGAGGAGAGATACTAGTGATACTGTAGAGAGGAGAGATACTAATGATACTGTAGAGATACTAGTTATACTGTAGAGAGGCGAGATACTAGTTATACTGTAGAGATAGTAGTGATACTGTAGAGATACTAGTGATACTGTAGAGAGGCGAGATACTAGTGATACTGTAGAGAGGCGAGATACTAGTGATACTGTAGAGATACTAGTTATACTGTAGAGATACTAGTGATACTGTAGAGAGGCGAGATACTAGTGATACTGTAGAGATACTAGTGATACTGTAGAGATACTAGTGATACTGTAGATATACTAGTGATACTGTAGAGAGGAGAGATACTAGTGATACTGTAGAGAGGAGAGATACTAGTGATACTGTAGAGAGGAGAGATACTAGTGATACTGTAGAGATACTAGTTATACTGTAGAGAGGAGAGATACTAGTTATACTGTAGAGAGGAGAGATACTAGTGATACTGTAGAGAGGCGAGATACTAGTGATACTGTAGAGATACTAGTTATACTGTAGAGATACTAGTGATACTGTAGAGATACTAGTTATACTGTAGAGATACTAGTTATACTGTAGAGATACTAGTGATACTGTAGAGAGGCGAGATACTAGTGATACTGTAGAGATACTAGTGATACTGTAGAGGAGAGATACTAGTGATACTGTAGAGAGGAGAGATACTAGTGATACTGTAGAGAGGAGAGATACTAGTGATACTGTAGAGAGGAGAGATACTAGTGATACTGTAGAGAGGAGAGATACTAGTGATACTGTAGAGAGGAGAGATACTAGTGATATGTAGAGACTAGTGATACTGTAGAGAGGCGAGATACTAGTGATACTGTAGAGATACTAGTGATACTGTAGAGATACTAGTGATACTGTAGAGATACTAGTGATACTGTAGAGATACTAGTTATACTGTAGAGATACTAGTGATACTGTAGAGAGGCGAGATACTAGTGATACTGTAGAGATACTAGTGATACTGTAGAGATACTAGTGATACTGTAGAGATACTAGTGATACTGTAGAGAGGCGAGATACTAGTGATACTGTAGAGATACTAGTGATACTGTAGAGATACTAGTGATACTGTAGAGATACTAGTGATACTGTAGAGATACTAGTGATACTGTAGAGATACTAGTGATACTGTAGAGATACTAGTGATACTGTAGAGATACTAGTGATACTGTAGAGATACTAGTGATACTGTAGAGAGGAGAGATACTAGTGATACTGTAGAGATACTAGTGATACTGTAGAGATACTAGTGATACTGTAGAGATACTAGTGATACTGTAGAGATACTAGTGATACTGTAGAGATACTAGTGATACTGTAGAGATACTAGTGATACTGTAGAGATACTAGTGATACTGTAGAGATACTAGTGATACTGTAGAGATACTAGTGATACTGTAGAGATACTAGTGATACTGTAGAGATACTAGTGATACTGTAGAGAGTGATACTGATACTAGTGATACTGTACTAGTGATACTGGAGAGATACTAGTGATACTGGAGTACTAGTGATACTGTAGAGAGGAGAGATACTAGTGATACTGTAGAGAGGAGATACTAGTGATACTGTAGAGAGGAGAGATACTAGTGATACTGTAGAGAGGAGAGATACTAGTGATACTGTAGAGAGGAGAGATACTAGTGATACTGTAGAGAGGAGAGATACTAGTGATACTGTAGAGAGGAGAGATACTGTAGAGAGGAGAGATACTGTAGAGAGGAGAGATACTAGTTATACTGTAGAGAGGAGAGATACTGTAGAGAGGAGAGATACTAGTTATACTGTAGAGAGGAGAGATACTAGTTATACTGTAGAGAGGAGAGATACTAGTTATACTGTAGAGAGGAGAGATACTAGTTATACTGTAGAGAGGAGAGATACAAGTTATACTGTAGAGAGGAGAGATACTAGTGATACTGTAGAGAGGAGAGATGCTGTAGAGAGGAGAGATACTAGTTATACTGTAGAGAGGAGAGATACTAGTGATACTGTAGAGAGGAGAGATACTAGTGATACTGTAGAGAGGAGAGATACTAGTGATACTGTAGAGAAGAGAGATACTAGTGATACTGTAGAGAAGAGAGATACTAGTGATACTGTAGAGAGGAGAGATACTAGTGATACTGTAGAGAGGAGAGATACTAGTGATACTGTAGAGAGGAGAGATACTAGTGATACTGTAGAGAAGAGAGATACTAGTGATACTGTAGAGATACTAGTGATACTGTAGAGATACTAGTGATACTGTAGAGATACTAGTGATACTGTAGAGATACTAGTGATACTGTAGAGATACTAGTGATACTGTAGAGATACTAGTTATACTGTAGAGATACTAGTTATACTGTAGAGGAGAGATACTAGTTATACTGTAGAGAGGAGAGATACTAGTTATACTGTAGAGAGGAGAGATACTAGTTATACTGTAGAGAGGAGAGATACTAGTTATACTGTAGAGAGGAGAGATACTAGTTATACTGTAGAGAGGAGAGATACTAGTTATACTGTAGAGAGGAGAGATACTAGTTATACTGTAGAGAGGAGAGATACTAGTTATACTGTAGAGAGGAGAGATACTAGTTATACTGTAGAGGAGAGATACTAGTTATACTGAAGCGAGGAGAGATACTAGTTATACTGTAGAGATACTAGTGATACTGTAGAGAGGAGAGATACTAGTGATACTGTAGAGAGGAGAGATACTAGTGATACTGTAGAGGAGAGATACTAGTGATACTGTAGAGAGGAGAGATACTAGTGATACAGTAGAGAGGAGAGATACTAGTGATACTGTAGAGAGGAGAGATACTAGTGATACTGTAGAGATACTAGTTATACCGTAGAGAGGAGAGATACTAGTGATACTGTAGAGAGGCGAGATACTAGTGATACTGTAGAGATACTAGTGATACTGTAGAGATACTAGTGATACTGTAGAGATACTAGTTATACTGTAGAGATACTAGTTATACTGTAGAGATACTAGTTATACCGTAGAGAGGAGAGATACTAGTGATACTGTAGAGAGGCGAGATACTAGTGATACTGTAGAGATACTAGTGATACTGTAGAGATACTAGTGATACTGTAGAGATACTAGTGATACTGTAGAGATACTAGTGATACTGTAGAGATACTAGTGATACTGTAGAGGAGAGATACTAGTGATACTGTAGAGAGGAGAGATACTAGTGATACTGTAGAGAGGAGAGATACTAGTGATACTGTAGAGAGGAGAGATACTAGTGATACTGTAGAGAGGAGAGATACTGTATACTAGTTATACTGTAGAGAGGAGAGATACTAGTTATACTGTAGAGGAGAGATACTAGTTATACTGTAGAGAGGAGAGATACTAGTTATACTGTAGAGAGGAGAGATACTAGTTATACTGTAGAGAGGAGAGATACTAGTTATACTGTAGAGAGGAGAGATACTAGTTATACTGTAGAGAGGAGAGATACTAGTTATACTGTAGAGATACTAGTGATACTGTAGAGAGGAGAGATACTAGTTATACTGTAGAGATACTAGTTATACTGTAGTACTAGTTATACTGTAGAGATACTAGTGATACTGTAGAGAGGAGAGATACTAGTTATACTGTAGAGATACTAGTTATACTGTAGAGAGGAGAGATACTAGTTATACTGTAGAGAGGAGAGATACTAGTGATACTGTAGAGAGGAGAGATGCTGTAGAGAGGAGAGATACTAGTTATACTGTAGAGAGGAGAGATACTAGTGATACTGTAGAGAGGAGAGATACTAGTGATACTGTAGAGAGGAGAGATACTAGTGA
This sequence comes from Oncorhynchus gorbuscha, assembly GCF_021184085.1. Lineage (NCBI taxonomy): Eukaryota > Metazoa > Chordata > Actinopteri > Salmoniformes > Salmonidae > Oncorhynchus > Oncorhynchus gorbuscha. The sequence continues at coordinate 5,382,606 of NC_060192.1, read as the reverse complement.
TACTGTAGAGAGGAGAGATACTAGTGATACTGTAGAGAGGAGAGATACTAGTGATACTGTAGAGAGGAGAGATACTAGTGATACTGTAGAGAGGAGAGATACTAGTAATACTGTAGAGAAGAGAGATACTAGTGATACTGTAGAGAGGAGAGATACTAGTGATACTGTAGAGAGGAGAGATACTAGTTATACTGTAGAGAGGAGAGATACTAGTTATACTGTAGAGAAGAGAGATACTAGTGATACTGTAGAGATACTAGTGATACTGTAGAGATACTAGTGATACTGTAGAGATACTAGTTATACTGTAGAGGAGAGATACTAGTTATACTGTAGAGAGGAGAGATACTAGTTATACTGTAGAGAGGAGAGATACTAGTTATACTGTATACTAGTTATACTGTAGAGAGGGATACTAGTTATACTGTAGCGAGGAGAGATACTAGTTATACTGTAGAGATACTAGTGATACTGTAGAGAGGAGATATACTAGTTATACTGTAGAGATACTAGTGATACTGTAGAGAGGAGAGATACTAGTTATACTGTAGAGATACTAGTTATACTGTAGAGAGGAGAGATACTAGTTATACTGTAGAGATACTAGTTATACTGTAGAGAGGAGAGATACTAGTGATACTGTAGAGATACTAGTGATACTGTAGAGATACTAGTTATACTGTAGAGGAGAGATACTAGTTATACTGTAGAGGAGAGATACTAGTTATACTGTAGCGAGGAGAGATACTAGTGATACTGTAGAGATACTAGTGATACTGTAGAGAGGAGAGATACTAGTTATACTGTAGCGAGGAGAGAGGGGCTTCTAGTTATACTGCAGTTAGAATAGTTTAGAATGTCATTGTTGGCTGTCGCGTTAAGATTTCCCTTCACTTGAACTAAGAGGCCTAGCCCGAACCATGAAAAACAGCCCCAGAACATTAATCCTCATCCTCCAAACTTTACAGTTGGCACTATGCATTGGGGCAGGTAGCGTTCTCCTGGCATCAGCCAAACCCAGTTCTTCCGTTGGACTGCCAGATGGTGTAGCGTGAGTCATCACTTCAGAGAACGTGTTTTCATTGCTCCAGAGTTGGCGGCAAGCATTACACCATTCCAGCCAAAGCTCGTAGATCCACTGTAGATTATTTCACATTGAAAATCACAGTAGCAGGGGGTTTAGAAACCATCACGCCTACTCCATACCAGTTGGTGATCTTATGGCTTGTGTGCTGCTGCTCAGCCATGGAAACCCATTTCACGAAGCTTCTGATGAACAGTTCTTGTGCTGACGTTGCTTCCAGAGGCAGCAACTGGGTAGTGAGTGTTACAGAGGATCTTTACGCGCTTCAGCGGTCCCGCTCTGTGAGCTTGTCTGGCCTACCACTTCGCGGCTGGGCCGTGGTTGCTTCTCGTCGTTTCCACTTCACAATAACTACACTTACAGTTGACCGGGGCAGCTCTAGCAGGGCTGGAATTTGACAAACTGACTTGTTGGAAAGGTGGCATTCTATGACGGTGCCACGTTGAAAGTCACTGAGCTCTTCAGTAAGGGCCATTCTTCGGTCATTGTTTGTCTATGGCGATTGCATGTCCACATACTTTTGGTCATGTAGTGAATGTAATGGGGAATTGATCAAAAGAAACAAACAAATGGCAAGAATAGGCTGGAAACAGCTGAGTGGAGTCTGGAGAGCAGAGCGCATGCATATTGGAGAGAGATGCCTATAGGCTATATTCGCCACAAACTCCTCCCCTTTGAGTTGCGACTGCCACGCGCTCCCTATGAAAGACTTCTTCATTCGCCAATTTTCTCCAGTTCTATAAGAAACTTTCTTTCATTGTCCAAAAGCACAAACGCACAATCCTAATCATATTAGCAACCCGTCCTAGTTTGTTGCATCTTTAGATTCACCCAAGTGTCTAACGGAGATGATCATCTCGGTCACATACCGCGTGCATCAGGTGTGCCCTTTCGAATAGTTTCCCCCTGTTGGCAAACCCTTCTGGTCACGTTGTCCATTTTCCTAAAGGAAACCCCCGGGGTAGTTCTATACCTGTAAGCCCTGCAGTGACTCCTCCACAGTAGACGGTACAGTTGCTGGGGCTGGACTGGTTCACTACCTCCTCAAACGACAGGTGCTTTGTGTTCGCTGCTCCACAAGTTGGGGAGGAATAGAAGATGCATTTAAAACTTGATTGACAATGGATGGACAATCTTTTTTGTTGTTGTTGTATTCAATAACCGACAGGTGTGTGCAAGTCATTCTTTGGAGCAGTGGGAGGTGTGTCTTACTCACTCTCGTAGGTGGCTTTGGGTGCAGGGGGCTTCCTGGTGGCCCAGTTGGTCCTGATCTGCCGTCCTCCCAACCACTGACCTCCCATCTGTTGGATGGCATTCTCTGCATCCTACACACACACACACACAGTTCCAATATCCACAGACTTTATAAAGCATGGTGGTAGTAATCACGGTATAACCTAGAATCTAAACCTCATCTACACCAACGTAGCGAATCAACTACAGAGTGGTATTTGCTTGGCTAAACATTGCTGGCTGTTGTTTAGGGGGGACAACAACAAAAGGATTGGAGGCTCACACTCTTCGCGCCGACGCTAATGATTTCTTACAAGCCACAAACCCAAGAGTGAGCAGTAGGCCCGAGGGTGGTGGGGGACACTCACCCATTTGTTGAAGAAGGACACAAAGCCATAGCCTTTAGATTTGCCAGTAGCCATGTCTTTCACCACCCGGGCATCACTACGAACAGACAGAAAAACACCGGTTGGCAAGACGAGAGCACAGAACCAATCGTACGGAGCAGTGTTTCCAGGGAGCCACCAGCTCCCTGGGTTTCTGTCCAGGGAGGCTGCAAAGCACTTGACAAGTAGGATTCTAAGAAGTTCGGTTGTGCATATTTGCTTCTTGAGAGATACGCGGAAAAAGATCTGTAGAGAACATATTTGACAGATGAATGCTGTGAGGACAGGTTGTTGTTCTCTTCTGTTCAATCACAATCTTTGTAGTGTTTTGAATAAGCATAACCGAGATAATAACTTTGGGTAAGGAGAAGCAGAGAGAACACTCACGATATCCTCCCAAAGGGGGCGAAGGCAGCTTTGATGTCATCCGTGGTGATTTCAGGACTGAGGTCTCCGACGAAAACGTGGAAGTGATCTGAACACAGAATCATATGTATCAGACGTTGGGTTTTTATATAGCCAACTCATTTTAGGCACCAATGCTAACAATTCTTGGAATATTCTTGGATAACATAAATGTGCTCTGAATGCACCAAGCAAAGTCTAGCCCCCCCCCATGCGTTATACAGGCGCTACACTCTTTAAAAACAGTTGGGTAGGGGCCGTGTCAAAGTATCAAGGGAGATCATGCTCACTGCTTGTGTCTTTCTTCTGGCTGCTAGGGGTTGTGGCCCAGTTCACTTTGACCTCCTGAAGAAAAGAAAGAAAGAGAAAGAAAGAGAAAGAGAGAGAGAGAAAGAGAGCCGGAAAGAGGGGTGAAAAGCGAGCCTTACTTGGACAGCACACGTGTCCGTCTGTTTGCCGATCAGAGGGCTTGTTGTAGTCACACAATGATAAGAGGGAAAGCCTGCTCACACTCAGACTATGTCACAATTCAGTCTCACTGTCTAATCAATCAAATTTGGAACAAAACGTCTAGGAAGTTTTTTTAAAAAGGGTCCAAATAACAAGGGACTTACAAACAAGTGAATTTTACGAACTTGTATTACTCCTCAAATGGTCCTTCATTACCTGTTGAGGATAAAATATTTTCAACTGAATGTGTCTTTAGAGATATAGTATAGTTATTATCTGGATTCTTTATGCAAAGGCATTTGCAAAAGAACACATTGTACACAATAATAATAATAATTATAATAAAGACTGGCAGTGTAGAAGTAGAGGTTATTTGAAACAGGTTAATGGGGGGGGGGGGGGGGGCACTACTTAGAAAGATTACACAACCCAACCAGGTTTAAAGACATGGGACGTGCTGCCAATACTAATTGGCTATGACTTCTCTTCTGAGCGTGACCCCGTTTACATGGGCGGCGTCCAGGGGTCTACCAGCAGGAGCGAGAACTCCGACCACAGATGGTAAGGACAGAGGATGAGAAGGAGCTACACCCAATCGAGGACGGCAGGGTCAGGGGAACGGCACAGAATCCATTAAAAAATGTAAATCACTACCAAGCTACATTTTGTAGTTAAATAACCAGAAACATTTTTTTGGGGTATCCATAACATCTTATCAACAGGTGTTTCATACAGTGTTTGAATTCAAGTGCAATCCCTCCTCCACGCTCGTTCAGCATTTCCCCTCAGGCCAAAGGAACAAGACGTTTTACTTCCAGTGAGACATCGGCAGGCTTCAAACCTAAAACAAATGGCACCATCTAATTTCAGTCAAATTACACCGTGTCAAATGTCCCCGTTAATTCGAGATTGGGGCCTGCAGTGTTTTTCTAATGTATATAGGACGCCATCTACGGAATATGTAGTATTCTCTAAAAACCAAAGCAGAATGGAGAAAGCTAGATTTTGGGGTGAAGAACATAGTACCCTATCGTTGGAAGACATGCTGCCACCCACTCAAACCGAACCTAAGTACCCTACAAAACCTCCTGATGTGGTATTATTGACCAATCAAAAAAACCTTTCCATTCATGTCATACTTACTGAGGTTTAATGTAAATGGTTGGGGTTGAACGGACAACATGACGCAGTGCGATACCCATGATGCAATGTGATACCCAGTCAATGGGCCTCAGTCGCTACCCCTAGACACTTCTCATAGGTCTGCCATAATGCTCGCACACATCCGACCTTTCCAGACCTGCATCAAGTCAAGTGTCTGGGGATAGGGGCTGATTTGAACTTGGCTTCAATTTCTTCCTCCTGTCTTTTGGCCGAACCTCCCCTCCCCAAGCCGACTCACCCTGTAGATACGATAGCTTACCTTACCCATTATTTTACGACCGTTCATGGCTGCGAGTGACGCGGCAGCGTGCCTGTGTTCGTAGAACTCCACAAAGCAGTAGGGGTCATTACCTGCCGTCTGGATGGGGACAAGAACGGGGACTTTTTAACGTCACAACTGGGAATTTCATCCTACCATTGTAAAAAAGGTAGGCCTAGTTGAGTCTCCTTCTTTGCAATGTAAATGGGCAGCTCTAGCTAGCCTATGCAACTCCAACCCGTGACCATTCGTCATCATTAAGAGATTGGCCAAACAACACGTCTTCTATTTCGACTGACAGACTCAGGATGCTAATATGAATCAATCCCAGAGGTAAGACTCACAGCAGTACAATGTGTTCTTAAACAGGCTCCTGGCTAATATTGGTCAACGCTGTTGTCTTACCAGTCCTGGGGCTCATTCTGTGGGGTTTCAGATAAAGCAGCCTTGTATAGACATTCCTCTCCGTCATGTTCAACAGGGAACTGTGTGGTCACGTTTGTTTTCTTATAGGCTCGACACATTACATTTCTGCAATGTTCTATGTGCTGCAGACCACTGAATAGGCCTCTAGTCATGGTCAACGTTTGGTTGGCACAAAACTAGAGACATTTTTTTTAAGCGGAGGTAATGCCCTCACTTTAATATAAATGCTAATATTTTTAAATATTTAAAAAACAAACATTTTCTCCGGGTTTGTTCAAACTAGAAAATGGCGCGGCGTTTAGTCATTCTGAGCAGAATCATAGGGGAATCTTATTTGAGAAGGTTCATTCCCAGACAACAGAAAGGTTGATTTTTGACTCACATCTACTATCATTTTACAGCTCTTGCAGGGTCCGATCTGGCCGAACAGCTGCATGATGAGGGCTTCGGTCACATCCCGGGACAGGTTTCCCACATACCTGCAGCACAGTGACAACACATCAGCATGGACACCCTGGGCTCAGCTCAGCAAATAGAAGAGAAATGGATGCTCCACTTAGCAGACAATAAATAGACAAGGAAGTGTGGTTAAGAAGATCTGGATTTAAAGGGATGGTTCACCACCATCCACAACGTTGCTGAGGTGTGAAACCGTCTGGAATCGTTTGTTATTTTGGGGATGAACTGTTCCTTTAAACCACACTATTTTACCTCACAACTAACCATTAGGAAGAGGTTGTATTGACTGATTCAGTTTTACATTGGGTAGATCCATTTGAATTCAATTACTTTTGGCAGCATCCCTTTTGAACAAAACCTTGCACACATATTTGCTGAGTGTAGAAGTGCTCAGATAGTGACTTTTTGGGACCTGAATGAAAATATTCAAGAGATAAAGGTGTTCAAAGTTGACAATGTTGCATACACCACCATACAGTGAAACATCCATGTCTTCATCACTGGAAAACATAAACGGTTGAGATTAGTATCATTTAAAAATCTTACAAACAGGGTTGTCAAATTATTTTAAAAGCACATTTTATTGGCCACATACACCTGGTTAGCAGATGTTATTGCGAGTGTACTGAAATGCTTGTACTTCTAGTTCAGACAGTGCAGCAATATCTAACAATTCCACAACCACTACCTAACACTAGAGGTCGACCGATTATGATTTTTCAACGCCGAAACTGATTATTGGAGGACCCCAAAAAAAGCCAATACCGATTTTTACTTATTTATAATAATGACAATTACAACAATACTGAATGAACACTTATTTTAACTTAATATAATACATCAATAAAAATCCATTTAGCCTCAAATAAATAATGAAACATGTTCAATTTGGTTTAAATAATGTAAAAACAAACAGTTGGAGAAGTAAAAGTGCAATATGTGCCATGTAAAAAAAGCTAACGTTTGAGTTCCTTGCTCAGAACATGAGAACAAATGAAAGTTGGTGGTTCCTTTTAACAAGAGTCTTCAATATTCCAAGGTAAGAGGTTTTAGGTTGTAGTTAATATAGTATTTATAGGACTATTTCTGTCTATACCATTTGTATTTCATATACCTTTGACTATTGGATGTTCTTATAGGCACTATAGTATTGCCAGTGTAACAGTATAGCCTCCGTCCCTCTCCTCGCCCCTACCTGGGCTCGAACCAGGAACACATCGTCAACAGCCACACTCGAAGCAGCGCTACCCATCGCTCCACAAAAGCCGCGGCCCTTGCAGAGCAAGTGGAATAACTACTCCAAGTCTCAGAGCGAGTGACGTTTGAAATGCTATTTGCGCGCACCCAGGTAACTAGCTAGCCATTTCACATCGGTTACACCAGCCATTAGGCTGATAGGCTTGAAGTCATAAACAGCGCTGTGCTTGCGAAGAGCTGCTGGCAAAACACACGAAAGTGCTGTTTGAATTAATGCTTACGAGCCTGCTGCTGCCTACCACCGCTCAGTCAGACTGCTCTAAAAAAAAATCATAGACTTGATTATAACACACAGAAATACGAGCCGTTGGTCATTAATATGGTCGAATCCGGAAACTATCGTTTCAAAAACAAAACGTTTATTATTTCAGTGAAATACGGAACCGTTCGGTATTTATCTAACGGGTGACATCCCTAAGTCTAAATATTCCTGTTACATTGTACAACCTTCAATGTATGTCATAATTACGTAAAATTCTGGTAAATTAGTTCGCAATGAGCCAGGCTGCCCAAACTATTGCATATACCCCGACTCTGCGTGCAATGAACGCAAAAGACATGACACAATTTCACATGGTTAATATTGCCTGCTAACCTGGATTTCTTTTAGCTAAATATGCACGTTTAAAAACGTATACTTCTGTGTATTGATTTTAAGAAAGGCGGTGTTTATGGTTAGGTACAGTCGTCCAACGATTGTGCTTTTTTCCCGCATATGCGCTTTTGTTAAATCATCCCCCAGCATTGCATCGATTATATGCAATGCTAGATAAACGAGTAATATCATCAACCATGTGTAGTTATAAAAAACTATCATAATCACTAGTTATAGGACAAGTTTAATGCTAGCTAGAAACTTACCTTGGCTTTTACTGCATTCACGTAACAGGCAGGCTCCTTGTGGAGTGCAATGAGAGGCAGGTGGTTAGAGCGTTGGACTAGTTTACTGTACGGTTGCAAGATTGGATCCCCACGAGCTGACAAGGTGAAAATCTGTCGTTCTGCCCCTGAACAAGGCAGTTAACCCACCGTTTCTAGGCCGTCATTGAAAATAAGAATGTGTTCTTAACTGACTTGCCTAGTTAAATAAAAAGGTACAAAAAATAAAAATATGCGGCCAAAAATACAGATTTACGATTGTTATGAAAACTTGAAATCGGCCATTCCGATTTAAAATCGGCCATTCCGATTTAAAATCGGCCATTCCGATTTAAAATCGGCCATTCCGATTTAAATCGGTCGACCTCTCCATAATACACACATAACTAAGTAAAGGGAAGGAATAATGTTTCATAGAAATTGTAATTTAACTTCAAGTGTCTACAAACTCCTCATTTTTACATAATCACATTAGACCCAATTTTACATTGACGTTTTTTGTGACTGGCACGCCATTGGTTGAGACAGAACATGCTCTTGAATACAGGGTGGGTGTCATGTTTTCACTGATCAAAATGTTAAATGTCAACTGTCAAACATGGTACCACAAAGATGGTTGGAGGTCCACACGTCAGAGAATGTTGACTTGAAATCGGAATATCTGTTTCAAATTACACTGTCAATCTTCTATAGGAAACCTATTGAAATCATATGAACACAGATACATGGTAATGTATATTCTAAGTTGCCATTCAACAGTGGGTGGACCGACAGTCATCTTTGTGGTAGCACTTACAAGTTATTTCAATAACAACTCAATTGTGTACCAGCTAAATTGCAGTGGTCTGAAGGGTCCATTCTATGAATTATATTTCTATGATTGAAATGACCCACTGTATTCAAGATCGTGTTGTCTCAACACAAAAACACTAACATTGATGTGAAATATGGTCTCTAAGCTACACTACAACATATACAAATATGAATTTGCTGATTGTACAAGATATGCAGACATCATTATTAAAGTGGCAAACGGATCACTAGTCACTTTATTAATGGCACTTTAATAATGATGTTTACATATCTTGCACTACTCATCCCAGATGTATATACTGTATATACCATCCATTGCATCTCATGGCCCAGCCGTACATGTACATATTCCTCATTCCTTCCCTTAGATTTGTGTATATTAAGGTAGTGGTTGTGGAATTGTTAGATTATTTGTTACTTGCACTGTCAGAACAAGAAGCACAAGCATTTCACTACACTCGCAATAACATCTGCTAACCAGGTGTATGTGGCCAATAAAATGTGATTTAAAAAATTTAAAAAAGGGCTTTACAGTGCTCTAGAGTGCGACTGTTTTACTCGCATATGCCCCTAATTACTTTGCTGTGCGACCTGGAATTTTAATTTAGGAGCACCAGTGTGCCTAGAAAAACAAAGGACTCTAGTGTCATTACATCAAATATTTTTCATTGCATGCCTAAATATTTGTGCCCACCTACATTTTCCAACTTAGGCACATACCCTGTCAAAAAAAAACATCAACATAGAGCCCTGGTTTACATGTTTTTAGATAATTGATCTTAAAGGTGTAAAAATATTTTCCTATTCAATTTCTTTTTTTTTTTTTAAATTGAAATCAAAAGTTGAATGGTTTGTAAGTGTTTAAATGATATGGAACTAAACCGTTTCGTTCCAGTGATGAAGACATGGATGTGTGGAAGGCCATTCCCATCACCCACATTATAATTGTATTTTTTTATGACTAGGAGTTTTGAGATAGTAACTCATAATTATGACTTAAGTCATTATCATGAGATAGTAAGTCTGGATCATGGACATTGAACAGTCCTGCAGGGGCAATCTGGGATTCAAACAACAAAGCACATCCTCACCACTAAGAACGGGGCAGGAGAAATGTAGTCAACCATATACTACATAGACACAAGGACTTTCACATATGGATGCAAGTATTGACCACCCACGACATCAAAATTATAGTTTTAACCATGTTTTGAAGCTAAACACTATTTGTTTACAACTACATTGTTTAAAAAAAACACGAGTAAAAAGACTATTTTGGGTTCTGATGGGGTAAGACTGTTGCTCCCAGTCCCCTAACTTACACTCAAGGTCTATATGAACAACTTAAAAGTCAAAAAAAAAAAAAGTTTTAAAAAATGCACCAATCCCAGTTTGCCCTTTTAAAAACAGACACTGTATAACTTCAAAAAGTGGTTAAAACTATAATTTCAGGGTCTTTGAGTCTATGTATTTGAGAACGGTTACGTTTCTCCCGCCCCATTCCTCAACTGTTAACCAAATATAGTAGCACGGAAATGAGTTATTGTTCGAATCCCAGACTATTCAATGTCCATGATCCAGACTTGCATATCTCATAATGACTTAGTATCTCAATTATGACTTACTACTAAAGATGGATGATATGGCCTAAAAATCTTAGTTTTTTTTTTTAAAGTTAGGGGCAATTCATCATTCGGAAAGTATTCAGACCCCTCGACCTTTTCCACATTATGTTCCAGCCTTATTCTAAAATTGATTCAATTGTTTTTGTCCCTCAATCTACACACAATATCCCATAATGACAACGCAAAAACTGGTATGCAGAATATTTAACTTTATATTTAAAAAAAAAACACATTTACGCAAGTATTCATACCCTTTACTCAGTACTTTGAAACACCTTTGGCAGCGATTACTGCATTGAGTCTCCTTGGGTATGATGCGACAAGCTTGGCACACCTATATTTGAGGGTTTTCTCCAATTCTTCTGTGCTGATCTCAAGCTCTGTCAGGTTGGATGGGGAGCTTTGCTTCAGGTCTCCCCAGAGATGTTCGATCGGGTTCAAGTATTCAGAGACTTGTCCCAAAGTCACTCCTGTGTTGTCTTGGCTATGCGCTTAGGGCCGTTGTCCTGTTGGAAGATGAACCTTCACACCCAGTCGGACGTCCTGAGCGCTCTTTGCTCCGTTCATCTTTGCCTCAATCCTGACTAGGTGTCCCAGTCCCTGACGTGGAAAAAAATCCACACAGCATGATGCTGCCACCACGACTCACTGTAGCGATGGTGCCAGGTTTCAGATGTGACGCTTGGCATTCAGGCCAAAGAGTTCAGTCTTGGTTACATCAGACCAGAGAATCATGTTTCTCATGGTCTGAGAGTCCTTGAGGTACCTTTTGGAAAACTCCAAGCAGGGTTTCATGTGCCTTTTACTAAAGAGTGGCTTCTGACTGGCCACTAACAAAGGCCTGATTGGTGGAGTGCTGCAGAGAAAGTTGTCCTTTTGGAAGGTTCTCCCATCTCCACAGAAGAACTCTAGAGCTCTGTTAGTGACCATCGGGTTCTTGGTCACCTCCCTGACGAAGGCCTTTCTCCCCGACTGCTCAGTTTGGCCAGGTGGCCAGCTCTAGGAAGCGTCTTGGTAGTTCCAAACTTCTTCCAATTAAGAATGAAAGAGGCCACTGTTCTTAGGGACCTTCAGTGCTGCAGAAATGTTTTGGTACACTCCCCCCAGATCTGTGCCTCGACACAATCCTGTCTCGGAGCTCTACGGACAATACTTTGACCTCGTGACTTGGTTTTTGCTCTGACATGCACTGTCAACCTTATATAACAGGTGTGCCATTCCAAATCATCTCCAATCAATTGAATTTACCAGAGGAGGACTCCAATCAAGTTGTAGAAACAGCTCAAGGATGATCAATGGAAACAGGATGCACCAGAGCTCAATTGAATCTCATAGCAAAGGGCCTTACAGTACCAGTCAAAAGTTTGGACACCTACTCATTCAAGGGTTTCTTTAGTTTTACTATTTTCTACATTGTAGAATAGTGAAGACATCAAAACTATGAAACTATGACACATGGAATCATGTATTAACCAAAAAAAAGTGTAACCTACTTTTGATTTATATGTTCTAGCTGTCTAGTCTGCAATGGGCAGAAAAATAAGTCTTGCCAACTTGGATATGTTTGCTTGCTAACAAGGTAGAACAGTTGAACTGTTATGAATACACCCTTCTCTTCGTCTCCAACTGTTTGAACAACATAGCCTGTTCACTTTGTTTAGATGTTGAAATCAAGTGGCCCACCTGGATAAGAAGATACTTATTTCTCAGAATTAAAACCAGTTCCCAATTCCTTATATAAACATGTATTTTTATTCTCATTGCAGACTAGACGGCTAGCACACTAGTCTGTGGCTAAAACGCTGCCAGTGGTACATGGTACTGCAATGCTTCGAGCAAAAGAACTGAGCATACACTTTCCACAATCATGTTCATTGTTACTCTAGTTTTAGTAGGGTCTGCTCTGTTCTACGTTTTGGGAGTTAACACATAAAAAGAGCATCATTATAAACGTTAAATTCTCGTCTATTACAGTAAAATAATGTATCTAAGTGTTTCGGTGTGCATATAACTGATTCTGTTGGACCAAATCTCAAACACAAATAGCGACATTAAGTTGATTGTTGTCAGAGAGGAAGACCGTCATCTTTCCTCGTTAGTTGTGAGTGACAGGTGGAGGGGCTTGGTGTCTGTGCGTGAAGGTGCACACCGGCACAGAAGGAGCGAAGACCAAAAAGACACAGAACACTCAACAACAAAAAGTGTTTCTTGTGATACAGGCATTTGGCACATTGCACTAAAACATTCATTCGATAGACTTACTACCTCATAACTTTGTCTGATACATTTTTTTTTTTGGGGGGGGGGGGGTGCAGGCATCCATAGATGTGCTCAAAGTTGACATACCATGGGACCTTTATCTTCTCCTGAACGTTTTGGCACACAGGTCCAAAAATCCACTTTCTGAAAACGTATTCTATGGGCAAACATGTATGTAAAGTGTTGTTTAAATCAAAGTGGAGGTTGTCAAAAAAAAAAGTTATTGATTTCAAACGGATTTACCCATTTGGGATATTGGGAGTTCACGTAAAATGGATACCAGCCCAAGCAAGGCACGGTATAACCAGTGGCCACATGAAGAAGCCAACTGAGGTGATACTGAAACCAAGACAGGGGGATGCGCCATACAAAGAAGAAAAACAACAGTGAAGTAAAGTCAGCTGGGCTGTTTGGAAACAGTAAACACCCGACCGTATTTTACAGCCACTGTACATATTATTTGCAACATTGTCACACCTGAATTTACGTGACTGTAACAGCAACACAATACAGTAACATTCACGGTTATAATTTCCTTGAGATAGTAACGTTAGGCGCCTATAGGCCTCAGAAACTAAAACTCGGCATCCGACAAGACTAGGCCACGCTTTCACATTGCATTGCATGTGTTATGTTCCTTAACTAACTAATAACTACGTGCATTCGCTATCATTACATGGCAGTGTTGTAGTAACAACACCGACATACAAATGGTAGCTGACAAACCCAATTTGAATCTCAGATTTGTAGCGGTATGATGGTTAATTAAGTTAGCAAACCAACATAACACGGTCGTCTGATTGTTGGTGTACGCCGAGCAGTTAAAATGTAGGTAACTGGCCAATGTTAGCAGGTAGGTTATGATTTCACAGACATTGTAGAGTATGGCCACCGGTGTGGAAAGGTATCAGACTGATGACAACCGCATTGCTTCGCATAATACAGAGACTAGAGGCCCGGCATGCTGCCGACAAGAGTTAACAAGCATGTTAGTCTTTCTCGAATAGCTGCTATTACCAAAATATACAACCATTAACAGGTATCTCCCGCAGTATAGGCTAAGAAGAACATCGCAATATCAATAAATGTTGAGATTTTTAGAAAGGTGGCTTTCGAAATTATTGTGCAGTGGCAACAGTGCTCGCAACAAAATACAGCCTTTGCTTTGTCTAAAAAAAATGGACACGTCTGACATGTTGTTAACCAGCTAAGTTATCCAGTGCGACTGGCTCACAACTAGAAAGCAGGAGGGTGGACATGACTCTTTCGGACCACATATTAAGAAAATGCAATTGATACATGCACGGCTACACGACGATACTTAAAATAAGCGGTCAGTCGGCTAGTTCGCTTGCCGCTATTCATACATACAGGGTCTTGGGTTGTTCGTCGTCCATCATGTTTCCCGACGAGGTGTGAGTCGAACCCTGAGCGATAAAATCCGCGTGTGTCACGTATTCTAGGATGACCTTGGATTCTTCCTCCGTCCCCCTATTTTGCTGATGTCAACTGAACAATATCCCCGAAATGTTTTAATGTGCAGTAAATAGCTCCGCCACCCCTGCTAACTTCAATGAACAATGGAAAGGCGACATAAGATGGCGGAGAAAGAGAGCGGATATACGGCTTCGCATGCGCACTGTGGCTTCGTTGAAAGCACTGGCAGAATGACCAAACTCATATTTGTGCTACAGATGGCATGGTTTTACATTCGGTTTGATCTGCATCCAAAATGTAGGAGAAAATTGGGATAAAATGTACCAAAATGCTTGCGCCGCCCGGGAATCGAACCCGGATCGCAAGAATGGGAATCTTGCATGATACCACTACACCAGCGGCGCGATGCAAAGTCCTACCTTTTTCTGTTAAAACATCAGTCTTTCCCGCGCGCTCTCAGGTGCGCGAACTGCGCCAGTCGCAGTCCTTTAGTTCACATGCAGCATTCCATCACAATGTTTTACATAATCAAATAGGACATCAGTCACTTTTCTTATTCATGATTTATTTCAACATATGTATAAAAACAAATAAGATATCATTTAAAATAACCACACATTGGATTGGAAATATGGAGGTAGCCAGCATAGATAAAAACAGTTATATCTTCTATGGTAGCCACACCATGCACTCTGATCCAATTATTTTAAAGGTGAACTATGCAGAAACCACTTCTCTATTTCCTGGTTGTTAAAATTCTAAGAGTTTGCCTAATTTCAGTTTATGTGAAAAAACAAGCAAGTATAGTGTATAGAATCATTGTACCATCTAAACCGCTATGAAATATATTTTCCATAACCACAAATATTGTATTTTCAGCTGTTTGAAGCTGGTGTTCAAAACCGAAAGTAAAACTTAAGAATGGGAAGCATAGACAGAACAGATATACTACTTCTGGGACGTGCTTTAAATGAAAATGACAGATCTATAACTCACATTTCTATGTAAATTTTGTAAGATCACACAAAAAAGTTACATATTGCAGCTTTAAATCCTTGAGGGAACCTGAATTGGCAGTGTACTGCACAAACATCTGGGAAAAGTGGAAGAAATGAACTGAAATTGCATTCAGGTCAAAAGTAGTGAACTACATGAGGGATAGGCCAGGGTGTCCATTCCTTTCAGACACAACCTAGTAGTCCATCATCTAGGGCAGCTGTGGTGGACCTGGGCCCTTTGCTGCAGCTGGAAGGAGTACAGAGCCGGCAGAGGCTTCAACGGAACCCGGAGGAGACAGGAAGAGGAAATGATAAGTCACATACAGTGACAGGAGCACAGGGAAACACTCCCTGGACCTAGCCCTGTTCAGGAAGGTTGTTTGTAGAGGCCCCCCCCCCCCCCCCCCGGCATCATGGTGTGGCCCTCAGAACAGCCTCAATTCGTCGGGGAATGGACTCTACTGCGAGACACCTAAGACAGCGGTACAGGGAGACAGGACGGACAGCTGATCATCCTCACAGTGGCAGACCATGTGTAACAACACCTGCACAGGATCGGTACATCCGAACATCACACCTGCGGGACAGGTACAGGATGGTAACAACAACTGCACAAGTTACACCAGGAACGCACAATCCCTCCATCAATGCTTAGACTGTCCGCAATAGGCTAAGAGAGGCTGGACCTGAGGGCTTGTAGACCCACCCCAGACAGGACTGACAAAAGTGCCCTTCGCTGACGAGTCATGGTTTTGTCTCACTAAGGGTGATGGTCAGATTCGCGTTTATCATCGAAAGAATGAGCGTTACACCGAGGCCTGTACTCTGGAGCGGGATCGATTTGGAGGTGGAGGGTCCGTCATGGTCTGGGGCGATGTCATTGCAGGCAATCTCAACGCTGTGCGTTACAGGGAAGACATCCTCCTCCCTCATGTGGTACCCTTCCTGCAGGCTCATCCTGACATGACCCTCCAGCATGACAATGCCACAAGCCGTACTGCTCGTTCTGTGCTTGATTTCCTACAAGACAGGAATGTCAGTGTTCTGCCATGGCCAGAGAAGAGTCCAGATCTCAATCCTAATGAGCACGTCTGGGACCTGTTGGATCAGAGGGTGAGGGTAAGGGCTAGGGCCATTCCCCACAGAAATGTCCCCAAAAACTTGCAGGTGCCTTGGTGGAAGAGTGGGGTAACATCTCACAGCAAGAACTGGCAAATCTGGTGCAGTCCATGAGGTGGAGATGCACTACAGTACTTAATGCAGCTGGTGGCCACTACAGATACTGACTTTTACTTTTGATTTTGACCCAACTTTGTTAAGGGACACATTATTCTATAGCTGTTAGTCACATGTCTGTGGAACTTGTTCAGTTCATGTCTCAGTTGTTGTTTTTTGTTATGTTCATACAAATATTTACTTACTTGCTGAAAATAAACGCAGTTGACAGTGAGAGGACGTTTCTTTTTTTGCTGAGTTTATATACTTGAAAGCGCTTGATTTAGCTTGTAGTTTGCACTTTTGGGACTATTAAATTGGTTTCATTGTACTTAATCAATACTTCCCCAGTGTAAAGTACCCTGCGTCCATTATACTTACTTACTCTGGTTACATTGTACTAAATACATTGTGCCCTATTGGACTGTTGCAATTCCACCTCTTTGGGCTGGTTGAGAATGGTGTTTCTCAGGAAAATGTCTTTGGCCTGGCTCCAGGTGCTGTCGAGGATGATGATGATGATGATGTTGTGTCCCACTGTCCTCACGTCCTGGTCTCCCTGGTTCTGTTCTTCCCGTTTCAGGACTTGGTTCTGGACTAGCTCCTCCAGGTTCGGAGCACCTGGTCCTGGGTACAGGATCAGCATTCTGCTGTGTCTGCACACTGCAGCCACCGCAGCCAGACTGTTAAATAGCCAACACTAGCTGGCCTCCATCCAGTACCCTTCCCTGAACTTAGTCACTGTCACTAGCCAACTACCACCCGGTTACTCACCCCTGCACATTAGAGGCTGCTGCCCTATGTACATAGACATGGAATCACTGGTCACTTTAATAATGGAACGCTGGTCACATAGTGTTTACATACTGTTTTACTCATTTCATATGTATATACTGTATTCTATTCAATGCCACTCTGACATTGCTCGTCCTAATATTTCTATATTT
The DNA here is from genome assembly GCF_021184085.1 of Oncorhynchus gorbuscha. NCBI lineage: Eukaryota > Metazoa > Chordata > Actinopteri > Salmoniformes > Salmonidae > Oncorhynchus > Oncorhynchus gorbuscha. Next base: position 5,365,310 of record NC_060192.1, on the reverse strand, counting down.
CTTAATTCCTTTCTTGTAAATTGTTAGATACTACTGCACTGTTTGAGCTAGGAACACAAGCATTTCACTACACCCGCAATAACATCTGCTCAAATCTCATCTTGTTAGAAGCAGCAGAATAGCAAAGACAGAGGGTACAGTTTGAAAACTCTGAGTGTGAGAATAGTTTGTGGTGAGAATGAATATCCTCCGGTGACTTGCTAATCCTAAATATTCAACTATGATAACAAGCGTGGGTCAAGAAAACACAAACTCCCAGCCTCCCACTGAACTCACCAACATGTAGCCAGCACGGCTGACAGCTGCACAAGGGTCTGACAGGCTCCCTGTGTAGATTAAGACACCGGGGGAGCCAGCACGAGGTATGGCTCAGGAAACATAACTCAATCCAAAGAGGAGAAATGCAATGTACTCAGAATTGTCCCATTATCCCAACTGTTACACAAGAAGATTGACTGACTGCTCGTTTTTAAGTGAACTGTCACAACAGTAGCCACGGCAGTCATTATGGAATGGTTGAACAACAAAGGAGCTGATTGGATGACACTGCCATTCCAAAATTGGAAATCTTCGTCACCAGATAGCTGATGTTCTGAAAGAGCTGCAAAATATGGACCCCTACAAATCAGCCGGGCTAGACAATCTGGACCCTCTCTTTCTAAAAAGATCTGCAGAAATGGTTGCAACCCCTATTACTAGCCTGTTCAACCTCTCTTTCGTATCGTCTGAGATTCCCAAAGATTGGAAAGCTGCCGCGGTCATCCCCCTCTTCAAAGGGGGTGACATTCTAGACCCAAACTGCTACAGACCTATATCTATCCTACCCTGTCTTTCTAAGGTCTTCGAAAGCCAAGTTAACAAACAGATTACTGACCATTTCGAATCCCACCATACCTTCTCCGCTATGCAATCTGGTTTCAGAGCAGGTCATGGGTGCACCTCAGCCACGCTCAAGGTTCTAAACGACATCATAACCGCCATCAATAAGAAACAATACTGTGCAGCCGTATTCATCGACCTGGCCAAGGCTTTCGACTCTGTCAATCACAACATTCTTATTGGCAGACTCGACAGCCTTGGTTTCTCAAATGATTGCCTCGCCTGGTTTACCAACTACTTCTCTGATAGAGTTCAGTGTGTCAAATCGGAGGGACTGTTGTCCGGTCCTTTGACAGTCTCTATGGGTGTGCTACAGGGTTCAATTCTCGGACCGACTCTCTTTTCTGTATACATCAATGATGTTGCTCTTGCTGCTGGTGATTCTCTGATCTAACTCTACGCAGACGACACCATTCTGTATACTTATGGCCCCTCCTTGGACACTGTGTTAACTAACCTCCAGACGAGTTTCAATGCCATACAACTCTCCTTCCGTGGCCTCCAACTGCTCTTAAACGCAAATAAAACTAAATGCATGCTATTCAATCGATCACTGCCCACACCTGCCCGCCCATCCAGACGGCTCTGACTTAGAATATGTGGACAACTACAAATAACTGGGTGTTTGGTTAGACTGTAAACTCTCATTCCAGACTCACATTAAGCATCTCCAATCCAAAATTAAATCTAGAATCGGCTTCCTATATCGCAACAAAGCATCCTTCACTCATGCTGCCAAACATACCCTCGTAAAACTGACTATCCTACCGATCCTCGACTTCGGTGATGTCATCTATAAAATAGCCTCCAACACTCTACTCAACAAACTGGATGCAGTCTATCACAGTGCCATCCGGTTTGTCACCAAAGCCCCATACACTTCCCACCATTGCGACCTGTACGCTCTCGTTGGTTGGCCCTCGCTTCATACTCGTTGCCAAATCCACTGGCTACAGGTTATCTACAAGTCTCTGCTAGGTAAAGCCCCGCCTTATCTCAGTTCACTGGTCACCATAGCAGCACCCACTCGTAGCACGCGCTCCAGCAGATATATCTCACTGGTCACCCCCAAAGCCAATTCCTCCTTTGGTCGACTTTCCTTCCAGTTCTCTGCTGCCCATGACTGGAACGAATTGCAAAAATCTCTGAAGCTGGAGACTCACATCTCCCTCACTAGCTTTAAGCACCAGCTGTCAGAGCAGCTCACAGATCACTGCACCTGTACATAGCCCATCTGTAAACAGCCCATCTATCTACCTACCTCATCCCCATACGGGTATTTATTTATTTATTTTGTTCCTTTGCACCCCAGTCTCTCTACCTGCACATTCATCTTCTGCCAATCTACCATTCCAGTGTTTAATTGCTATATTGTAATTACTTCGCCACCATGGCCTATTTATTTCCTTAACTTCCCTCATTTGCACTCACTGTATAGAGTTTTTGTTTTCTTTTGTTCTACTGTATTATTGACTATATGTTTTGTTTATTCCATGTGTAAATCTGTGTTGTTGTATGTGTCGAATTGCTACGCTTTATCTTGGCCAGGTCGCAGTTGCAAATGAGAACTTGTTCTCAACTAGCCTACCTGGTTAAATAAAGGTGAAATAAAATTAAAATAAATAAAAATCTTGCTCGGTAGTTCTGGCTAGTATCAACAAGTGCTTTCTACAAAATAGCAAAATTAGTGCAGTTAGCTTGGAATCTATGGAGTATCTATGGAGCTTTGGAGTATTTTAAGGTCTTTGCGGTGTGAACACAAAAGACTGTTGACACTGTTCAGAGGTGCTAAGTACTGTCGGCAGGCAAACGTGACAATCCTATCGTTGTGTCTGAGGTATTACAGCGACACAGTGTCAAGATGGGGGTTGTCATGCTCAACGCCAGTGACAATTATTTATAAGTGGAGGCAAGGGGTGGAATTTAGATCCCCCTCTCACACGCACACACACACGCACACGCACACACACACAGACACACACACACTTCCTATTAAGTAGTGTGTCATTTTGTCGAATGATTTGAAATATGTCACCTTTGGAGGCTATCGCATGTGTATCTTGGCAACATTGGTATTTGCATTTAGTGAAAATTGTTTGTCAATTTCAGTTAATAGTTTATGTCACTCTAGTTGTTGGCGCTATCTGTTGTATGGTGAACTTTTTAGTTAGTGGTTACCCAGCCACTGACCATCACTGCCCCTATTTCTCAAACACACCCACAAAGCTATACCTCAACCAGCTACCATCCATCAACACAGAGGGGACTGGCTGATCTGGAGCAGCGGGTGTATTCCTCTCTTAGGCACAAAAGGAGAAGAACACACCTAGCACTTTATTTTACAGCACAGAAATGATCAGGTGTTTACTTAGACATTACATGATGAAATGGTAATAACCTAACAATTACTGCTCAATGGAGAATCTCCATTGAAAGTGCTTGTATGTCCAAGAGTAGGCTTTATCTGGCCAAAAAAAGGGGCCCAGAAAGGTGCTATTGATTTAAAATGTAAAACAAACACTTATGCATGACAATATCCAGAAAAAAGGTGACATTCTGTCATTTTTGCATCAATACATAATTTGACCTCTCCATTCCAAATTGCTGTGGCATAATGCCAAGAAGACTAAAAGGACATTGTATTTTCCCCCTAAACTATAAGGGCACAAGGTGAGACCCAAATGCAGACACAGGAGGCAGATGGTAGAGCTCCGATATTTATTAGAACAAAGGGAGTAGGCAAAGGCGGGTCGGGGACAGGCGAGAGTTCATAAACCAGGTCAGAGTCCAAACAGAACCAGACGATAGGCAGTCTCGAGGTCAGACCAGGCAGGGGTCAGAAACCAGATCCAAAACAGTACAAGGGGATGGGCAGGCTGGTAGTCAGAACAGGCAGAGTGGTCAGGCAGGTGGGTTCGTAGTCAGGACAGGCAAGAGTCGAAACCAGGAGGACTAGAAACAAACAAAGACTGGGAAAAATAGGAGCAAGGAAAACCGCTGGTTGGCAAACAAGACGAACTGGCACAGAGAGACAGGAAACACAGGGATATATACACCGGGGATAGTAAGCGACACCTGGAGGGATGGAGACGATCACAAGGACAGGTGAACCAGATCAGGGTGTGACACTGAACAAGGCTAAAGGAGGATGCATCTTCTGCTATCTTTGGCTGGTTCAGTCACTGTGGCAGGCATTAGGGCAGTAGCAGGTGGAGAGGTCTGGCTAGCTCCTGTTGTACTGTAGCTGATGCAGTCCTCACTGCTGCCCCCTCCTTTCTCTGGTTCAACCTCTGGCTTAGCTGACTCAGCTGGTTCTGTCTATCCTTTCTCTGGTTCAGTCTCTCCTTTCTCAGGTTCCGTCTTAGTCTCCTCTCCTGTCAATACCGGGTCGGTATCTGGTTTGGGGCTGTCACAATCCTCAGCCTGATGTGGTTCTGTGTTTCCCTCAGCCAATTAAGTATATTGGTTCTCTACTTTTACTGGTTCATTGTCTAATCAATGGCTTTCCTTTCCCTTCTTCAATTGTTGGGTCTGTAGCTATACTTGATAGCAGTGCAATCTGGGATTGGTAAAATGAGGATGAGCCGTCAACTAGTGATTTCTTGGCTTTCTCCTCCTCCCTCTCTTCCTTCCCCAATCACCATCTCCCTCCTCCAGGATCTCGACTGGGGTATGGGCTTGAGCCATTGGCGCTAGATTCAGAGAGGTCTTGGGAGGTGCAACTGGTATCCTTTTAAGCAGGGCTACTGGCTTTGGAGCTTCCTGATTGGTTATCTGCTGGGTTCCACTGTCACGCAGAGGAAACGGGAGGGTTTGTAGTTCCTCTGTGGGAGCATCATGCTTGTGTGAGAGGTCTGGGTCTGTGGGGGGCTCAGTGACACTCCCCTCACCAGCCACCTCAGAGGAAGACTCTGGGTCAGACAGTGGACGCTCATTTATGTCTGTGACGATGCCCTGTGTCTCGCTCCCAATTCTGTGGTATTCCCTTCTTCCACCACTTGAGGCTGAGGCGCTTCCTGCACTGTCTCTAAAACATTGTTCTTTTTCTTTACCCAGTGATGGAATGTACCGATCATCGGATGGAGAGAACCTGGCGCTCGCCAGGAAGAAATCTGTCATGTCATGCTCAGACTCAGTGTGTGAGAAAAAGCTGTCCAGCGTATATGATTCCTGGGCCCAAGTTCTGAAGCCTTCCTCTACAGCTAGTTACCCTTCCAGTTCCACCACGGGCGTCTCATCCTTCAGGACAAACTTCTCCAGGTACCCACTGGCCTTCCAGTCTGAGTGTCTGCTGTGGAAAGACCACTCAGAGGTCATGCTCTCTGTGTCTTCATCCTTCACTCCTTCCTTGCTGCCTCCCGCCTCTTCATACAGGTCTGTGTAGCAGTGGTGGTCGGTGCTGTTTAAAATGAGGGAAGACAATTATTATTATTTTTTTATGAGCATGGCCTTATTTCAGTTACAGCACATTCATATTCCATTTGCCCAGTTCAATGTAACAGTAATAGGTTTAGGCTACTACATGATACTCACATTTTCCCTATTTCCATCATGAGGTTGCTAGAACATAGACTGAATGAAAGTTTACAACGTAGGTGCACACAGGTCGAGATAAATATTTGAGGTGACAGACAGTGACACATTCAATACCGCCTTGCACACTCTTGCCTGTATCTAGCTGATTTAGGGTGTAATCATTAGTCATGTTTACATATCACCACAGTCAGAGATTGGCACTAAGATAGAATGCGCTGTATTCCACCATAAGCAAACAAGAAAACACTCACCCAGAGGCGTCGCATCTAGTAGCCGGGGACTTTAATGCAGGGAAACTTAAATCAGTTTTACCAAATTTCTATCAGCATGTTAAATGGGCAACCAGAGGGGAAAGAACTCTGGAGCACCTATACTCCTCACACACAGAGATGCATACAAAGCTCGCCCTCCATTTGGCAAATCTGACCATAATTCTATCCTCCTGATTCCTGCTTACGAGCAAAAATTAAAGCAGGAAGCACCAGTGTCTAGATCAATAAAAAAGTGGTCAGATGAAACAGATGCTAAGCTACAGGACTGTTTTGCTAGCACAGACTGGAATACGTTACGGGATTCCTCTAATGGCATTGAGGGGTACACCACATCTGTCATTGGCTTCATCAATAAGTGCATCAATGACGTCGTCCCCACAGTACATTCCCCAACCAGAAGCCATGGATTACCGGCAGCATCGCACTGAGCTAAAGGCTTGAGTTGCCGCTGTCAAGGGGTGGAACTCTAACCCGGAAGCTTATAAGAAATCCCGCTATGTCCTCTGACGAACCATTAAACAGGCAAAGCGTCAATATAGGACTAAAATAGCGTCGCACTACACCGGGTCTGACGCTCGTTGGATGTGGCAGGACCTCCAAACTGTTACAGACTACAAAAGAGAAGCACAGCCGAGTGACATGTGCCTACCGGACGAGCTAAACTACTTATATGCTAGCTTTGAGGCAAATAACACTGAAACGTGCATAAGAGCACCAGCTGTAACGGAAGACTGTGTAATCACGCTCTCCGCTGCTGATGTGAGTAATACCTTTAGACAGGTCAACATTCACAAGGCCGCAGGGCCAGACAGATTACCAGGGTGTGTACTGCGAGCATGCGCTGACCAACTAGCAAGTGTCTGTCAGGATTTGGCCAGGGTTGTTCCGGTTTTTGGTCACTAGATGCCCCCATTGTGCCTTTTGACCTTTTGTTTTCCCTTGATCCCCATTATTATTTGCACCTGTGCCTCGTTTCCCCTGATTGTATTTAAACCCTTTGTTTTCCTCTTGTTCTTTGCTCTGTGTTTGTATTACATTTACATTTAAGTCATTTAGCAGACGCTCTTATCCAGAGCGACTTACAAATTGGTGCATTCACGTTATGACATCCAGTGGAACAGTCACTTTACAATAGTGCATCTAAATCTTAAAGGGGGGGGGGGGATACTTATCCTATCCTAGGTATTCCTTAAAGAGGTGGGGTTTCAGGTGTCTCCGGAAGGTGGTGATTGACTCCGCTGTCCTGGCGTCGTGAGGGAGTTTGTTCCACCATTGGGGGGGCCAGAGCAGCGAACAGTTTTGACTGGGCTGAGCGGGAGCTGTACTTCCTCAGTGGTAGGGAGGCGAGCAGGCCAGAGGTGGATGAACGCAGTGCCCTTGTTTGGGTGTAGGGCCTGATCAGAGCCTGGAGGTACTGAGGTGCCGTTCCCCTCACAGCTCCGTAGGCAAGCACCATGGTCTTGTATCGGATGCGAGCTTCAACTGGAAGCCAGTGGAGAGAGCGGAGGAGCGGGGTGACGTGAGAGAACTTGGGAAGGTTGAACACCAGATGGGCTGCGGCGTTCTGGATGAGTTGTAGGAGTTTAATGGCACAGGCAGGGAGCCCAGCCAACAGCGAGTTGCAGTAATCCAGACGGGAGATGACAAGTGCCTGGATTAGGACCTGCGCCGCTTCCTGTGTGAGGCAGGGTCGTACTCTGCGGATGTTGTAGAGCATGAACCTACAGGAACGGGCCACCGCCTTGATGTTAGTTGAGAACGACAGGGTGTTGTGACCCCAAACTTTTGAAAGGTGGTGTATATATAAACAGGTAACTGCCAAAGTAAAGGAAACACCAACATAAAGTATTTTAATAGGGAATTGGGCCACCGTGAGCCGGCAGAACATCTTCAATGCACCTTGTCGTAGATTCTACAACTGCCTGGAACTCTATCAAAAAGGGATGTGACACCATTCTTCCGAGAGAAATTCTATAATTTGGTGTTTTGTTGATGGTGGCACCACACCAGAATCTCCCATAAGTGTTCAGTTGGGTTGAGATCTGGTGACTGAGATGGTCGTGGCATATGCTTTACATCGTTTTCACGCTCATCAAACCATTCCGTGACCACTCATGCCCTGTGGATGGGGGCATTGCCATGGCAGCCAAAATAATGGCCTGCCCAGCATTTGTATATATGACCCTAAGCATGATGGGATGTTAATTTCTTAATTAACCACACCTGTGTGGAAGCACCTGCTTTCAATATACTTTTTTTTTTTCATTTACAGAAGTGTTTCCAATATTTTGCCAATTACCTGTATATAGCCATGTTCCCTGCTCACTCTCTTCTCAGGTGGTAAATCAGATGTGAGGTGAGGATTGTAAGGGACAGGGCAGGAGAATGTTATGTTTCAGTGAAATTCCATTAGCACAAGGGCACCCTCAAAATCTGTGATTTATTTGAAGCAATGAACAGCCCGGAACAATTTGATAACAGCCAGGTCTGGTAACACATCTGATAACAGCCAGGTCTGATAACACATCTGATAACAGCCAGGTCTGGTAACACATCTGATAACAGCCAGGTCTGATAACACATCTGATAACAGCCAGGTCTGGTAACACATCTGATAACAGCCAGGTCTGGTAACAGTGTTTGATAATTAGATTTAGTCATCTGATAACACATCTGATAACAGCCAGGTCTGGTAACAGTGTTTGATAATTAGATTTAGTCATCTGATAACACATCTGATAACAGCCAGGTCTGGTAACAGTGTTTGATAATTAGATTTAGTCATCTGATAACACATCTGATAACAGCCAGGTCTGGTAACAGTGTTTGATAATTAGATTTAGTCATCTGATAACACATCTGATAACAGCCAGGTCTGGTAACAGTGTTTGATAATTAGATTTAGTCATCTGATAACACATCTGATAACAGCCAGGTCTGGTAACAGTGTTTGATACTTAGATTTAGTCATCTGATAACAGACATGCCATATTGCCTGCAAGCATCCTCTTGATGCCAAAGAGGGAATGGCAAGCATACAACAAGCCCTTAACACGGGTCAAAAACTAAAGGCCAATATGCCACTGTTGTCTGGTTGAAAAGAAAACAAGGTGAGGGGTGGGAACTGGAGTTCAATAACAGTAAATAGTCACACTGCAGTGGCCACATTTACCACTGACATCCAATGTCCACAAGGTGTCCACCGTCCATTGCACAATAATCTAACTGGAACAAGTCAGTGATGTGTACACTGCATCGGTTATCATTCTGTGTATGCTTTTAATGTATACAGGGTAAGAGATATGTGCAGTGTGCTGACTTAGTGGATGCTTTGGAAAGGTCATATACATATGTAGGTCCGAATTCTCATCCAATCCATGGTGAAAAACTTAAACGTAATATTGCATTACATGTTTATTGCAGGTTTATTATACGGCCCATAATAAACTGCAGGTTGCTACCGCTGAGGTATAATACGAATTTTTCCTCAGTCGCTAAGCGGAAATGACGGAACTATTTTATTGCGTCAGATTTCTAAGGATACGGTGACGCTGTGCGGAGAGGCGGCGTGATCACGTAGGACCAATTTCATGCTTTCAGTGAACAGAACGAGGATGGGTTGAGAGAGGTGATGAATGGGATGATTGGAGAGATCAGACACTACACAGACGGCTGGAGAAAAAGGGAGGCGTTCGATGGAGCAAAGACTGGCCGTGATTTCACATTTAAAATCCCTGTCTGATGAATAAAATCAACGAATTGCCTATTTTTCTTATTTGAACTTAATTCAGCATAGCATTTCATAGTCGGCCTTATTTGACCAGGCGTTGAAGATGCCGGTAGCTGATTTGGTCTGACTAGAGGAGACGATGGAGCCATGAGAATGTACCAAGTCTTTCCGCGAAAACAGATGGGAGATGAAACCTATTCGACATAAAAATTGATATTTTTCCCTGTAGCTAAAATGAGTTTATTATTGCTGCAGATGTATGCGTTTTGATAAACTGTAGTAGGATAGCTGCTAGAGGAATTTTGATGGCACTTACGACGCCAGGGATTGAGCAACGAGTAACGTTACATTTCGGAACGTTGAACAGTCGGGCCTTTCAAAGTGAGAAGCAAGAATGAATGTTAAGCATTTTTCTCGCCCGGGGATAACTGCGGTGCACGCAGCTGGTCACATTTTGAGAGCGGTGTCATCTTTGGAGAGTAGCGAAATGCAAGTCAACTGAGAGGAGCGCCGTGCGGAGCTGTAATAGTAATACCCAAATCCGTCTAGAACCAAGTGGATGTTTTAAGCATTTTTTTCTTCTTCCGCAGACGAGAAGATGGTGTGCTGCCAATATCAATGCAAGCGGTCCCTATTTTCCCTGCCTTTTTAAGTGTAAAAGGAGCTCGCGCTACTTTGGAATTAAGAACCGTCAGTCACGTATGCGCGCCTCGGTAGCCAACGTTAGCTTAGCTGCTATATCCTCCGTGCTTTAGCTTCCCATTGAGCATGATTGAAGAGTGCGTTTAATTTCGCTAACGTCAACACCGATGTTTTCGGTCGTCACGAATCCACCGACACGTTTGTTTGGGTGAACTTTGAACCAACACCCCATAGCGTAGAACAGACTAGCAAGACATGTCGGCGTGAAGGGAACCGCACTGACTGTCTCGAATCTCCTGTCAAGCCACAGACGTCAACAGCGCTGTGAAGAGCTGCTTATTGGAGAGGGGGAAAAAATCACATTACCTAGATTGTTCACTCTGCCTTTTGGAGCTCTGCGCCCACGGACTGAATCCCTTCCCTTCGATTTAACAACCAAGCAAAATGGGGTACGTATCGCGCAATGTAGTGCCATTTAGTCTGTGCTAATCTTCCCTGACAATAATTGTATTCATGGGTGTGTTATGATTTCTAAGAAGCTTGGTTTGTTTCGAGATAGATAAGTGGGGGTAGAAGGTTGACAGAAACAATACGCTCTTTGGCGACATGATTTACCTGAAGTTGGGTTGCCTTGCGTTGATAGCCTCACCATCAGCCCATGGCTGATTGTTTTTTCCCCCATCCCCAAAACAATTCAGACCCCGAGTTATGAGATAGTCAGTCATTACAAACATTGTACTAAAACAAACATGTACTGTATTTTAGTTTCTGATTTCGTAAGACCACTGCTCATGAGCCATTTTTTAAGTTGCATTCTTCAAGAATCAATAGCTATATATTAAATTAAATCCAAAAATGGGTGTACCAATCCCAGATTGTCCTTTTAATGGATTTAATTTAATAATTAAGTCTGATGTCAACCAGATGTCATCAAACAGGCACCAACTCACATCAACAAAACATTGTCACCACAAACTCTCTCGCTCCCTCGCTCTCACTTGCACACAAACAATGTGTGATTACGTAAAGCCAATAAAACAATAGAAATATCTATATACAGTGTGTGCAAATGTAGTAGGATTAGGGCGGTAAAGGCAATAAATAGGCCATAGTGGCAAAATAATTACAGTTGAGCAATTAAACACTGGAGTGATAGATTTGCAGAAGATGAATGTGCAAGTATGTGCACTGGGGTGCAAAGGAGCTAAACAATATGGGGATGAGGTAGTTGGGTGGGCTATTTACAGATGGGCTGTATACAGGTGCAATGATCGGTAAGCTGCTCTGACAGCTGATGCTTAAAGTTAGTGGGGGAGATATAAGACTCCGGCTTCAGTGATTTTTGCAATTCATTCCAGTCATTGGCAGCAGAGAACTGGAAGGAAAGGCAGCCAAAGGAGGAGTTTGCTTTGGGGATGATCAGTGAAATATACCTGCTGGAGCGTGTGCTACGGGTGGGTGCTGCTATGGTGACCAGTGAGCTGAGATAAGGCAGGGCTTTACCTAGCAAAGACTTTTATAGATGACCTGGAGCCAGTGAGTTTGAAGACATATGAGGTGAGGGCCAGCCAATGAGAGCATACAGGTTGCAGTGGTGGGTAGTATATGGGGCTTTGGTGACAAAACGGATGGCACTGCGATAGACTACATCCAATTAGTGTTGGAGGCTATTTTGATTGACTAAAGGATATAAGGTTACGCTAGAAAGTGCACATTGGACTCTTGAACCTAAATGGATCTCATAATTATGAGAATGTATTCCTACGTCTTGACTTATTCCCGAAAAAATGCAGTTAAATGTATTAACTTGATTTTATTCTCTCACCCATCTACACGCAATACCCCATAATAATATACACTGAACAAAAATAAACGCAATATGTAAAGTGTTGTAAAATGTTTCATGAGCTGAAATAAAATGTTGTGCAGAAATGTGTTTCCATCCCTGCTAGTGAGCCAAGATAATCCATCCACCTGACAGGTGTGGCATATTAAGAAGCTGATTGAACAGCATGATCATTACACAGGCGCACCTTGTGCTGGGGACAATAAAAGGCCACTTTAAAAAGTACCATTTTGTCACACAACACAATACCACAGATAGCTCAAGTTTTGAGGAAGCGTGCAATTGGCATGCTGACAGCAGGACTGTCCACCAGAGCTGTTTCCAGTTAATTTTATGTTAATTTCTCTACCGTAAGCCACCTCCAGCGTTATAGAGCATTTGGCTGTATGTCTAACCGGTCTCACAACCACAGACGGTGTAACCACGCCAGCCCAGGACCTCCACATCCGGCTTCTTCACCTGCGGGATCATCTGAGACCAGCCATCGGACAGCTGATGAAACGGTGGGTTTAAACAACCGAAGAATTTCTGCACAAACTGTCCGATTACGTCTTAAGGAAGCTTGTCTGCGTGTTCGTCGTTCTCGCCAGGGTCTTGACCTGACTGCATTTCGGCTTGTAACCGACTTCAGTGGGCAAATGCTCACCTTCAATGACTACTGGCACGCTGGAGAAGTGTGCTCTTTATGGATGAATCCCGGTTTCAACTGTACCAGGCAGATGGTAGACGGCGTGTATGGCGTTGTCTTGGCAAGTGGTTTGCTCAGATACTGCTTATGAAGGAGCCCCTTCAGCTTGAGCTCCTATATCACAGAGGGAGAGAGAGAGAGACTGTCACCATACAATCATGGAAGCCAACAGTGAATACAATGTTGAATGTAGCCAATCAGCGATCCTGATTCACAGCTAATTCACAAGGGGCACGTGCCAGCATGGCACTGACTGGTTGGCATTACTCCCTGGGACCAGCAGTAATCCATTGATGCAGTGGAAGGGGGCACCTCCTTACAACATACAAAATACACTCCGTACTGATTTCATTATACACGGTGGTTTGGTGAATTCCAGGACAGATGGTATTTTGACCATTGACCAGGTCAAATGGGAGCAACCTGATTTCAAGTGTCCTCTATTACCCTGAAGCGGGACTGGTGACTGGCCACTGCCTCATCCTTCTGTAATGGCTATGATATGGTAAGGGGATTCCCACAACCCTGCTGAACAAATCCACCAGTCAATCAACAGCAAACCATTTTTACTTTCTGTAGTTTGGAAGTAATGTATATGCTATTAAAGGGACTGTAACTACAGAATAGATTCAAGCCGGTGACGCTGACACTGTTACTATGCAACCAGCTGTGTACGTTGCTGAATGCTTGCCGATACATTTTGCTATTTGCTGCTACAGTTGGCTGTTAACAAGGTAGCTAGTTAACTTGAGCTATGCACATCTTCCTCTGACATGCTACACCACTTTACATGTTAGCTTGATGTATTCAGCTAGCTACAATGTCATTCCCTTTTCATCTGTGGTATCATAGCTAGCCTTCATCTTCTTTAAGGTTTTTATGGCAGACTACACTTATTGGTGCATTGCCGCCACTCGCTGTACGGGATATTGCGGGAAGAGAAGGGAACCCGACATCATATAAAAAATAAAACACCCCACTCCTTCAGTCACAGTTCAAATTAGAAAAAAAGTTATATCAACACATTGACTGTAGTACTCGCGCTGCTAAAACACTCGACCACTGCTACTCCAACTTCCGGGATGTCTACAAGGCCCTCCTTTTGACAAATCTGACCTTCCTATAGGCAGAAACTCAAACAGGAAGTACCTGTGCTAAGGACTATTCAACGCCGGTCTGACTATTCAGAATCCATGATTCAAGATTGCTTTGATCACGTAGGCTGGGAAATGTTCTGGGTAGCCTAACATTAACAAATATACTGATATGGTGACTGAGTTTATCAGGAGGTGTATAAGAGATGTTGTATCCACTGTGACTATTAAAACACCCTAACCAGAAACCGTGGATAGATGTCAGTATTCACGTAAAACTGAAAGCGCGAACCACCGCATTTAACCATGGCAAGGTGACTGTGAATATGGCAGAATACAAACAGTGTAGTTATTCACTCCGCAAGGCAATCAAACGTCAGAATAGGGACAAAGTAGAGTTGTAATTCACCGGCTCAGATACGAGACGTATGTGGCAGGGTCTACATACAATTCCGGACTACAAAAGACAAACCAGCTCTGTCGAGGACACACCGACGTCTTGCTTCCGGACAAGCTAAACACCTTCTTCACCCGCTTTGAGGTTAAAACAGTGCCACCGCCGCAGCCCGCTACCAAGGACTATGGGCTCTCCTTCTCCATGGCCGATGTGAGTAAGGCATTTAAGCGTGTTAACCCTCGCTAGGCTGCCGGCCCAGACTGCATTCCAAACCGCTTCCTCAGAGCATACGCAGACCAGCTGGCGGGTGTGTTTACGGACATATTCAATCTTTTTCTATCCCAGTCTGCTGTCCCCACATGCTTCAAGATGGCCACCATTGTTCCAGTACCCAAGAAAGCAAAGGTAACTCACTTCTGTCATCATGAAGTGCTTTGAGAAACTAGTCAAACTAGTCACCCTAGACCCACTTCAATTTGCTTACTGCACCAATAGATCCATAGATGATGCAATTGCCATCACACTGCACACTGCCCTATCCCATCTGGACAAGAGGAATACCTATGTAAGAATGCTGGGTCCTGGACTAGGAAACAACACCTCCACGTCGTTGATCCTCAACACTGGGGCCCCACAAGGGTGCGTACTCAGCCCCATCATGTACTCCCCGTTCACCCATGACTGCGTGGCCACGCACGCCTGCAACTCAATCATCAAGTTTGCAGATGACACAACAGTAGTAGGCTTGATAACCAACAATGATGAGACAGCCTACAGGGAGGAGGTGAGGGCTCTCTGAGTGTGGTGCCAGGAAAATAACTTATCACTCAACGTCAACAAAACAAAGGAGATGATCGTGGACTTCAGGAAACCGCAGAGGGACACCCGCCAATCCACATTGACGGGACTGCAGTGGAGAAGTTGGAAAGCTTCAAGTTCCTAGGCGTACACATCACTGACATTCTGAAATGGTCCACCCTCACAGACAGTGTTGTGAAGGAGGCTGAAGAAATTTGGCTTGTCACCTAAAACCCTCAAACCTTTACAGATGCACAATCGAGAGCATCCTGTCGGGCTGTACCACCACCTGGTACGGCAGCTGTACTGCCGCAACCACAGGGCTCTCCAGAGGGTGGTGCGAACTGCCCAACGCTTCACCGTGGGAAAACTCCCTGCCCTCCAGGACACCTACTGCACCCGATGCCACAGGAAGGCCAAAAAAATTATCAAGGACAAACAAGCAACTGAGCCACTGCCTGTTCACCCCGCTATCATCCAGAAGGCGAGGTCAGTACAGGAGCATCAAAGCTGGGACCAAGAGACTGAAACATAGCTTCTTTCTCAAGGCCATCAGACTTAATAAATACTTGTCTCATATGTACAGTGGGGCAAAAGTATTTAGTCAGCCACCAATTGTGCAAGTTCTCCCACTTAAAAAGATGAGAGGCCTGTAATTTTAATCATAGGTACACTTCAACTATGACAGACAACTATGACCGAATTTTAATGAATTTATTTGCAAATTATGGTGGAAATAAAAAGTAAAAGTGCAATATGTGCCATGTAAAAAAAGCTAATATTTAAGTTCCTTGCTCAGAACATGACAACATATGAAAGTTGGTGGTTCAATATTCCCAGTTCTTCAATATTCCAAGTTAAGAAGTTTTAGGTTGTAGTTAGTGTAGGAACTATGACGCGTTGACTATTTCTCTCTATACCATTTGTATTTCATATACCTTTGACTATTGGATGTTCTAATAGGCACTTTAGGCTGGCATTACTAATCTCGGGAGTTGATAGGCTTGAAGTCATAAACAGCGCTGTAAAGCAAGCCTGCTACCGCCTACCACCGCTCAGTCAGACTGCTCTATCAAATCATAGACTTAATTATAATATAATAAACACAGATACCAGCCGTTGTTCATTACTGTGGTAAAATCTGGAAACTATCATTTCGAAAACAAATGTTTATTCTTTCAGTGAAATACGGAACCGTTCCGTATTTTATCGAACGGGCAGCAACCCTCAGTCTAAATATTGCTGTTACATTGCACAACCTTCAATGTTAAGTCATAATTATGTAAAATTCTGTCAAATTAGTTCGCAACGAGCCAGGGGGCCCAAACTGTTGCATATATCCTGACTCTGCGATGAACGCAGAGGTGAGACAATTTCCCTAGTTAATATTGCCTGCTAACGCAAATTTCTTTTAACTAAATATGCAGGATTACTTCTGTGTATTGATTTTGAAGAAAGGCATTGATGTTTATGGTTAGGTACATTTCGTGCAACGGTTGTGCTTTTTTTGCGATTGCGCTTTTGTGAAATCATCCCGTTTGGCGAAGTAGGCTGTGATATGAGGATAAATGAACAGGCACCGCATTTATTATATGCAATGCAGAACAAGTTAGTTAACCTAGTCATATCATCAACCATGTGTAGTTAACGAGTGATTGTGAAGATTGATTGTTTTTTATAAGATAAGTTCAATGGGAGCTAGCAACTTGCACTCGCGTAACTGCGTGGCAGACTGACCACCTGTTTTCTCGTGGAATCGATGTAATCGGCGTCCAAAAATGCCGATTACCGATTTGGTATGAAAACTTGAAATCAGCCCGAATTAAATCGGCCATGCCGATTATCGGTCGGCCTCTAATACAAAGTCCACTTTCTTCACATGCAACATGTCAGGATCCCTCTGTTGACAAGGAATATTATCTGGTGTCTCTACTCCTCCTACCATTTATTTATTCAACTTCACTCCTTTCTTCTCACCGCCTCCGCAGAAGAGACATGCTGGACGGCCCTTATTCTTACCACCTCTGTCTCCTTCAGCCTAACAGGACACTTCACAATTGCAGCATTTAGGCCCAGCTGGCAATCGATACCCCTCCCGTCTAAATCAGTGGATACTGCTGAGGGGAGCAAATGAAATGGCATCAAACACATGAAAACCAAATGTAAAAAAATATATACACTGCTCAAAAAAATAAGGGGAACACTAAAATAACACATCCTAGATCTGAATGAGAGAAGTGGTCTGTGGTCACAACCTGCAGAACCACTCCGTTATTGGGGGTGTCTTTCTAATTGCCTATAATTTCCACCTGTTGTCTATTCCATTTTGCACAACAGCATGTGAAATTTATTGTCAATCAGTGTTGCTTCCTCAGTGGACAGTTTGATTTCACAGAAGTGTGATTGACTTGGAGTTACATTGTGTTGTTTAAGTGTTCCCTTTATTTTTTTGAGCAGTGTATATGTACAGTGGGGAGAACAAGTATTTGATACACTGCCGATTTTGCAGGTTTTCCTACTTACAAAGCATTTAGAGGTCTGTAATTTTTATCATAGGTACACTTCAACTGTGAGACGGAATCTAAAACAAAAATCCAGAAAATCACATTGTATGATTTTTAAGTTATTAATTTGCATTTTATTGCATGGCAAGTATTTGATCACCTACCAACCAGTAAGAATTCCGGCTCTCACAGACCTGTTAGTTTTTCTTTAAGAATCACTCCTGTTCTCCACTCATTACCTGTATTAACTGAACATGTATGAACTCCTTACCTTTATAAAAGACACCTGTTCAAACACTCAAACAAACAGACTCCAACCTCTCCATAATGGCCAAGACCAGAGAGCTGTGTAAGGACATCAGGGATAAAATTCTAGACCTGCACAAGGCTGGGATGGGCTACAGGACAATAGGCAAGCAGCTTGGTGAGAAGGCAACAACTGTTGGCACAATTATTAGGAAATGGAAGAAGTTCAAGATGACAGTCAATCCCCCTCGGTCTGGGGCTCCATGCAAGATCTCACCTCGTAGGGAATCAATGATCATGAGGAAGGTGAGGGATCAGCCCAGAACTACATGGCAGGACCAGGTCAATGACCTGAAGAGAGCTGGGACCACTGTCTCAAAGAAAATTAGTAACACACTATGCCGTCATGGATTAAAATCCTGCAGTGTACGCAAGGTCCCCTTGCTCAAGCCAGCGCATGTCTAGGCCTGTCTGATGTTAGCCAATGACCATCTGGATGATCCAGAGGAGGAATGGGAGAAGGTCATGTGGTCTGATGAGACAAAAATAGAGCTTTCTGGTCTAAACTCCACTCGCCATGTTTGGAGGAAGAAGAAGGATGAGTACAACCCCAAGAACACCATCCCAACCATGAAGCATGGAGGTGGAAACATCATTCTTTGGGGATACTTTTCTGCAAAAGGGACAGGACGACTGCACCATATTGAGGGGAGGATGGATGGGGCCATGTATGGCGAGATCTTGGCCAACAACCTCCTTCCCTCAGTTAGAGTATTGAAGATGGGTCATGGCTGGGTCTTCCAACATGACAACGACCCGAAACACACAGCCAGGGCAACTAAGGAGTGGCTCCGTAAGAAGCATCTCAAGGTCCTGGAGTGGCCTAGCCAGTCTCCAGACCTGAACCCAATAGACAATCTTTGGAGGGAACTGAAAGTCCGTATTGCCCAGCGACAGCCCCGAATCCTGAAGGATCTGGAGAAGGTCTGTATGGAGGAGTGGGCCAAAATCCCTGCTGCAGTGTGTGCAAACCTTGTCAAGAACTACAGGAAACGTATGATCACTGTAACTGCAAACAAAGGTTTCTGTACCAAATATATAATTTCTGCTTTTCTGATGTATCAAATACTTATGTCATGCAATAAAATGCTATTTAATTACTTAAAAATCATAGAATGTGATTTTCTGGATTTTTGTTTTAGATGCCGTCTCTCACAGTTGAAGTGTACCTATGATACAAATTACAGACCTCTACATGCTTTGTAAGCAGGAAAACCTGCAAATTCGGCAGTGTATCAAATACTTGTTCTCCCCACTGTATGTGTGTGTGTCTATCTGTCCTCTGTTGCAATACTCAATACACTTAAGTTCCAAACTGCCTCTGGAAGCAACGTCAGCACAATAACGGTTTGTTGGGAGCTTCATGAAATGGGTTTCCTTGACCGTGCTGCCGCATACAAGCCCAAGATGCGCAATGCCAAGCATCGGCTGGAGTGGTGTAAAACTCGCTGCCATTGGACTCTGGAGCTGTTGAAACGCTTTCTCTGGTGTGATGAATCACGCTTCACCATCGGGCAATCTGACGGATGAATCTGGGTTTGGATGCCAGACAAATGCTTCCTGCCCGAATGCATAGTGCCAACTGTAAAGTTTGGTGAAGGAGGAATAATCGTCTGGGGCTGTTTTTCATAGTTCCGGCTCCTTAATTCCAGTGAAGGGCAATCTTAACACTACAGCATACAATGACGTTCTATACGATTCTGTACTTCCAACTTTGTGGCAACTGTTTGGGGAAGGCCCTTTCCTGTTTCAACACGACATTGCCCCCGTGCACAAAGCGAGGTCCATACAGAAATGGTTTGTCTTGATTGGGGTGGAAGAACTTGGCTGGTCTGCTCAGAGCCCTGACCTCAACCCCATCGAACACCTTTGGTATAAATTGGAACGTGGACAGCGAGCCAGACCTAATCGCCCAACATCAGTGCCCGACCTCACTAATGCTTTTGTTGCTGAATGGAAGCAAGTCCCCGCAGCAATGTTCCGACATCTAGTGAAAAGCCTTTCCAGAAGAGTGGAGGATGTTATAGTGGCAAAAGGGAGACCAACTCCATATTAATGCCCATGATTTTGAAATGAGATATTCGACGAGCAGGTGTCCAAATCCTTTTGGTCATGTAGTGTATATCCTTTGCTTTTACTTCTATGACCACCCCAGAGATAACAGGACACATTCCTATCCTATATCTTATTGAAGCGCAGCGTAGGCTCCTTCTGTTCCATAGATACACAAAACCCTTACTCAGAAAAAAAAATAATCAGAACTTTGCTTGGATTTTTTATTTCCTTTTGTAATCCAATTCTTCTCACTCGACACACCATCTGATTCAAACATAACATCCACTTCTGCCATTTTCTCCCTCCAGACAGTTTGTTCCAAGAAGACCCCACTGGACGGCATTGTTATTGATCTTCTCATAGCTAGCCTGGCTCGCCAACATGATCAAATAATGTTGTATAACCAAAAGTAGCTACTAGCTAGCTAGTACCAGCTATCTACTTAGCTAACGTACTCACCAACACCAGTGGTTTGACGGTTTTCAATCCGTTTCTGGCAATATTGTTGAAATGCATTGGAAGTTTGTGCAAACTTTATGGAAGCCCATTTTCACTCGACAAATGTCCACTTGGCAGCTGGGAGCATACCACGTGTTGTCGGGCAATTTGGGCATCGTTGGAAAAAATGAGTACGTAAATAATAAGTCGTGACAAAACTCGGTTTGGGCGAGACTCACTATGGCAAATGATCCTATTCATACTCTGTAGTCAATTTTGACACAAACGTTTCTGACTCATATTGATGCCACATTGGCCGTTTAAAACCAGAGGAGTTGGTTTTAAGGGGCAGTTGGCCTTTAAACTTTGAAATCAATGTTTTTTTGTTGTTGTTTAGCATACATTTTTAAAGTGTCCCTGCATAATTCCTTTGCAGTGGAATTGCCCTATAGCTTCCAAATGCCCACTGAACAATTGATCAAACCGCGGTTACTCCTGGTGAATAGGCGACTCCTCCCTTTTTTTCTAGTTTTCTAAGATTATACACATAGACATATGGCTTTAAGTGTTATGTGTTTTAATTCAATACATTTGTGCAGTGTTTTCCCATAAGTGCCAGCTACCGGCTAAACAGCGGTTAACAGGCTCATTGTAAGCCGGCTACTGTTCCACTTCATAAATTTAACTAGGCTTCTTTCGATTTAAAAGTTTACATTTGCTAGTCAAAAGTCTGTATGGCCTTTCCCTGCGAGAATGAACGTTATCATCGTCTAGTGATCTATTGATAAGACAGGTGCCTGTAAATCACAAAGCGATGACAGGGAAACACTGTCAGTCTGCTGTCTGTCCCGCCTCTCGGTACCTGTGTTTGACTGCAGTCAAATTTCTTTTCACGGATGAGGGAGAACATGATGCTTTTTCATCGTCTCCTGTGAGTGAATTTACACGTGTCATGTAAGTGGTAACGATGAGTTGAAATCCACTTAATTCTTGTTTTGTGGCACATTCATGTATTCTCTTTGCCGTTTTCCTAGGCCTATAGCCATCCACGGAGTCGGTTTGACGACGGAACAGCTTATGTTGACTAGTTTATAAAAGGTGTCGAACTGACTGAATAAATCAATCTCCTATATCCCTTTTGATATTCGTAAATGTTACACAGGAGTTATGTCCATGGTATCACATCGGGACAAGTAAACCAAAGATCTTGTTTGTATTTTCCGAGGATTCGAAGCCCATGTCGAGATTTGCCAGTGGCTGCTAAAGTGACTCGTTGGTGTAGCCTAGTGGTTCGTAGTTCGTGAACGAACAGCTCTTTTTGATCAAGAGAGCCATTCATTTGGCTCCCTAATGTGCATACTGGAAGGCTACTACTGCACAATATATTTACTTAAGTTGTTGCCACAGTGAACTCAATTGAAAGAGTAGACTATTTAGTTTTGTGACGTAGTCACAATCTACCACCTTTCCTCAGTCTCACCCACATTGATTGACAGGTCAGAAACCCTACCAACTGTGTGACTCACAAACATCCTGCCGCCTCCCCTGACAATTCCAACCACATTGATTGATTGACAGGCCAAACTGTTAAAGGGATAGTTCACACAAAGGACACATTGGTTTCCTTACCCTAAGTGTCCACAGCAGCAGAGCCAATAAAATACATAATTTGAATAACAAACACTGTGGCAATTCATATCTTGCATGTAAATATGTAGGCCTACATACTGATGTCTTACATTTTCAATACCACAACTAATTTGACCAATCTGGGAGGTAAAGTTAAAGTATTCAGTAGTTTAGCTGTGTATTTCAGGTGGAACCAAGGCCATATAATGTACCAGAAGCCACCAAAATAGAGCTTGTTCGAGGCAGATAATAATACATCTATGTGGTATCATTGGAAAGTGTTAATCTTATCCACGACTGGAGTGATGGCCTTGTGATGGGTTGACACTGTCTCCATTGAAATGGGTAAATTAATTCATACATTTGTCTAATATTTGTTCCGGTGGCTAAGCAAAAGCTAAGAACTACTGTAGAATGAGGCTGTCATACCCGGACATAATATACTTTCTGAAGATACACTACCGGTCAAAAGTTTTAGAACAGCTACTCATTCAAGGGTTTTTCTTTGTTTTTACTCTGTTCTACATTGCAGAATAATAGTGAAGACATCAAAACTTTGAAATAACACATGTGGAATCATGTAGTAACCAAAAAAGTGTTAAATCAAAATATATTTGAGATTCTTCAAATAACCACCCTTTACCTTGATGACAGCTTTGCACATGCTTGTCATTCTCTCAACCAGCTTCACCTGGAATGCGTTTCTAACAGTTTTGAAGGAGTACCCACATATGCTGAGCACTTGTTGGCTGCTTTTCCTTCACTCTGCGTTACGACTCCCAAACCATCTCAATTTGGTTGATGTCGGGGGATTGTGGAGGCCAGGTCATCTGATGCAGCACTCCATCACTCTCCTTCTTGGTCAAATAACCCTGACACAGCCTGGAGGTGTGTTGGGTCATTGTCCTGTTGAAAAACAAATGATAGTCACAATAAGCCCAGACCATAGTGCTTTCAGAAAGTATTCACACCCCTTTTAGTTGTTGTTTTTGTGTTACAGCCTGAATTGAACATGGATTAAATTGAAATTGTGTATCACTGGCCTCCACACAATACCCCACAATGTCCAAGTGGAATTATGTTTTTAGAAATGTGTACAAATTTATTATGGTCTGAAACGTCTTGAGTCAATACAGTTGAAGTCATAAGTTTACACCTTAGCCAAAGGTACAAAGATGACATCCATCCTGTTTGCAATAAGGCACTAAAGTAAAACTACAATAATTGTGGCAAATAAATGAGCTTTATGTCCTGAATGCAAAGCATTATGTTTGGGGCAAATCCAACACATCAGTACCACTTTTAATATTTTCAAGCAATGGTGGTGGCTGCATCATGTTATGGGTATGCTTGTCATGCTTGAGCTAAGCATGGGCAAAATCCTAGAGGAAAACCTGGTTCAGTCTGCTTCCCAACAGACACTGGAAGACAGTAACCTTAAACACCATGGCCAAATAAACACTTTACTTGCTTACCAAGTTGACATTGCATGTTTCTGAGTGGCCTAGTTACAGTTTTGACTTAAATCGGCTTAAAAATCTTATGGCAAGACTTGAAAATGGCTGTTTAGCAATAATCAACAATCATCTTTAACAGAGCTTGAAGAATTTAAAAAAGAATATGCAAATATTGTACGATCCAGGTGGTGATCTAGGTGATTCTAACATTATTGACTCTGCGGTGTTAATACGTATGTAAATGAGATATTTCTGTGTTTTATTTTCAATACATTTACAAACATTTCAAAAAACATGTTTTCACTGTCATTTTGGGGGTATTGTGTGTAGATGGGTGAGATACATTTTTTTGATTGAATCCATTTTGAATTCAGGCTGTAACACAAGAAAATGTGGAATAAGTCAGTACATTCTGAAGGCACTGTACTGATACCAGAAAATAACCCAGAAGTCATGAAGTTAAATAACAGTTCAGACTAATCATGGGAATATGGAATTCCCATCGCAGAGGCCCCTGTTATCTTATGTAGCCTTAACTCTACCTGATGCATCTGCCTATAGCTACACGGCAGACTGGGATAAACAGGGACTAAATTCGACTTTATATGACCAACTTTGATTTTAGGGTGAACTGTGACGAACCCATAAAGAGCCTAACTCAAAAGAGCCCGACGAAAACAAAAAAGTCAAATAATGTGTCTTTCTTCAAAGTGTGCCCTCTTCTTAAATTAGGCCTGTCAGAGAGTTGGCTGCTACAGCGTTTTAGTGCAAGGCTTCTGTTCTGCATAACGAATGAATGAATGTAAACCAGCCTGAAACTTGGCACCTCAGCAGCCTAAAGTACTCTCTGGAGGTGTCATAAACAGTCAGATCTATTGGATTAACAATACTTAGTATACCATAGTTGTATTGAAATGGTGAGGTGACGAGTGTGTTCTAATTTCGCTTTGTTATGTTGGCATAACTTTCTTACTATTCTGGAGGGTAAAGTGTTCCACGAATGATTCCTCAAACTATGATTCCTCCATCATCAACGGAACTAATTCACATGGTCTGCCCTTATCTGGTTCAGCTACTTCAACCCAAACCTTATTATGTTGTTCATATGTGCAGAAGTATGTCAGTGCTGCCTGTCCTGCCTTTTTTAAAACCTTCTCTCCTGTCCTCCGACTGAGTAGAAATGATCTCCAAATCATCTCATCGTACAGGGTGCCAGTGTTGGACAAGGCAGTTACTGTCAGACACTAAGGGAATGGTCAGAGTTGGGAGCACTTTGTTTTGAAAACCCCACTGTGTCCTTACTGAAAACGGACATCACAACCAGACTTACCACAGCTACACTAGGCATAGCCAAGGCCCTTCCTGGCTCCTGCCCTGTGTCAATCATCTTACCCATGGCTAATGCCGGTCGGAAGCTGAGGATGCCGAATGGTGCACTTTTAGAAGCATAAAAGTACAGTTTCATTGACGAAACGGGACGAGATTGCACTGTGAAGGTGTTAAGAAGGAAACCTCCGAGCAGATCCCTCCTGACTACTACCCATGGCAGTGTCCCCCAGAGGTCAAACACTCAACTACAGGTGGTGGAATTAAGAGCGAGAGTGCCATATTTCAATACAGGATTTGCCCCAGACTTTTCTGTTTCCATCTATGCTGGCTGGCACCCGTGTCTCGCTGGGCCATGGCTCCGGCGGACCGGATTTCACCTGGGGCCGAAGCCAGGCCACTGGTCCTTTTCAGCTACTATTTACATAACAATGGCTAACTGAACTTAACACCTTCTGATCAAGCGACTGTCTTGATGCTGCAGAGGCTGTTGATTCTGCTCTCCCCCAGGTCCTAGCGTCACTCCTAATAGAAACACAATTACACTGGAGCGTACATTAACCGAAAAACACTGGCGACACGCCGGTGTGGGGGTAAGTCTCCATGGAAATGCGGCATTATTGGAGGAAAGCCAGACATCTTCACTGGGCTCCAGCTGTCAATACTCCACTGACCCTGAGCAAACGACAGGAGAGATGGAGAGAGCGAGAGAGACTATCGGGAGAGGGAGAGAGAGGGATCAGATGAGTCCACACAAACTACCCAGAACCACACAGATCACAAACCGGGCCTTAGCATATGGGTATTTTAAACCAGAGGTTGTGCCAATATCTTCAGCCTGTGTATCCACAGGCCAGGCCTTAGCCTGTCATATGGGTATTTTAAACCGCAGGCTGCGCCAAGCAAAGCCCCATACTCTCCCTCTGTGAGTGGGTTTATCGTGTATGGGACATGCTGCCTTGTGATTGGCTTAGAGAGCATGTGGGAGGGAGAGTGGGGGTTGGAGGATGCTAGCAGCTCCTGACCGGCCCTGAGTCATGTGGACGTTGCCTTGGCAACCAGGCAGCAGCTACATTTGTAATGCAGGGATATTGCAACCCGTCTTTTAACACAGCCGCACTGCCTAGTGCAGATGATCAGATCGCGCAATTTCCTCGGAGAAGTGTTTGAACATCTCAGGAAGCACATTTTAATATGATCCATTTAATAGTAATCCTGTTCATATGTGCCGTATGGCTTTTCTAAATATGACCAGGATTTCTGAACGCAACTTCAGAAAATAGCCAGGGAGTGAATGATGTTTCCTGGACATCCGGCTCGGTAAGGGTTGAGTGTGACAGGGATTCTAAACGGTGGCAACTGGACTGCTGATTTGATGACATCGTCTGTGGTCAAGATTCCTCTGGTACAGCTCCCGTCATTGAGCTTTGCATGCCACACAACTGACGAGGCCCTCGCACGAAAACACACTCGCACACCTGGGCACTGATGGATAGATAACAGGGAGAGTCTGCTTCAGGAGGAAGTGGGTGTAATGGCAATTGATGCCGGTATGTTGAGTCTCTGTATGAAAACAAGTTGTGGACTCTTTGAGTGTTCAGTGAGTTGAAACATTAAGGACAACAGAGAGACGTGGCGATGGGGAAAAGGGTAATGAAGGCCATGGGTTCGCACCCAGTACGACACGTCAATATTATATTTCCACTGGCTCTACATTACTGCTCAGGGACCTTCCATACACAGTCTGACTCCACTGTAGCTGTGCTCTGCAGTCTGATCTAGTGTGAGTCATAAAGTACAGTTAACAGTCCACCCTCCCATCACATATCAGCACTCTGATTACACCAGTCTGTGTTAAATGACAGGCTGCCAAACCCCCACCATTCCACTCTGCTAACTTAATTAACTAGTTAAAACAGGGAGGCGAACATTCACGCTGTCCTACAGAAGAAGCCTGGTATGCCGTGAGAATGAGACCCGCTCTGAGCCACCGCCGAGCAATTAATTGGGCTTTCCCCTGCAGACTTCTCTTCTCACCCAGCAGATAGTCATCGAAGGACCGAATCGCTATGAAATGAGACCCGTTTTAAAGGCACAACGCCTGGCTGCCATACTGGAGGCTTCATTTGTGGGGTTTTTATTGCAGACACTAGAATCTGAGCTATAATAGTGTTTGTCTTTGTTGAGTGACTGCTGGCTTGGACGGTGAGGCTGAGCTGTGTGAAAGTTCCAGAGGGGAGGAGAGACCCTGAGGCTTGCAAGCCCAGGAAGAGCTCACTTTGGCCAGGCCAGGGCTGCTCCCCAGGGACACTCTCACTCACGGTTCAGTCAACTTAGTCCAACCAGGTTTTTTTTTTTTTTCAATGCCAAGTATTTTTTTATTTTTATGTCAGTGTTCATTAGAGAGGACTATAGATGGAAACCACAACCCGAATGTGTCTCAAACTGTTACTCTTGACTGCTTCTCAACCTCTGGTCTGTGGATCTGCACCCATCCCTCAGATTGTCTGACACTATCAAGTTGTATTTGTCACATACGCTGAATACAAGTGTGGACTTCACTGGGAAATGCTTACTTACGAGCCCTTCCCCAACAAGGCAGTTAGAAAGTATGAAAATGAGCAAGTAAAGAAACCCAATAAAACAACAATAACGAGGCTATGTACAAGGAGTACCGGTACCAGGTTAGTGCACTGCGTTACGAGGTAGTTGGGATGATTGATTGAGGTAATATGTACATGTTAGGTAGGGGGTGAAAAGCAGAAAGTCTTGGTAGCCGTTACAAAGTCTGCTCTCAATAGTGAGTTTTAATGTAAGCGGCTCTACAAGAAGAACCGTGGCGTTGCCGCTCCAGTCAAGGCTAACGTGAGGAGAAAGGGGATGTACAACTGAATGCATTCAACTGAAATGTGTCTTCCGCGTTTAACTCGACCTCTGAATCAGAGAGCGCCATAATTGCCATCCACGTCTTCGTCGCCCGGGGAGCAGTGGGTTGACTGCCTTGCTCAGGGGCAGAACAAAATATATTTTTTTAACCTTGTCTGCTCGGGGATTCGATCGCTCTAACCACTATGGTTACCTGCCGAGTGGCCTACAGCTAAGACTGGCAGATTTGGTAGGCGGTTTGAGTTGAGCTGATTTTGTAGGGATGACTGATACTACACCAGGACGAGGAAGTCATTATGCTTTGCATGTTGTGATCATCATCCGTGGGTAACCAAAGGATGCAGGGACGTGACGCCATGTCCCAAAGGACAGACGGACACAAGCCTGGCGCTCTCCTGTTTTAGTATGCTGGCAAACTGACCAGCAGAGTTCAGGCGTTGGCCTGTCATACGCACATGACAACCGTGTCGTCCCCGTCTCCTGTTTGATCGTCAACACCGTGATAATATCCACTGGCTTGTCGTTTTTCAACAGTGTTTGTTTTACCTCAAAACAAGGTTATCATTACAAACAACAACACCATGTTTTGGTATTTTTCCCTTCATTCAACCAGAAAGGCTTCATTCGTGTGTGTGTGTGTGTGTGTGTGTGTGTGTGTGTGTGTGTGTGTGTGTGTGTGTGTGTTGGTACTATGTCCGTGCTTTCTTAACTGGGCCTCCTGCTCCTCACTTCTCTCTTATCGAGGAGAATATATTCAAATGGCTCGTGATTGAGGTGCAATTTGCTGCCATGATGACATGCGATCCATAATAAAACAAGTAAGGCCTCTACATCTCCTAACAGAACCAATTATGAGAACAATGTGGTCTTTCATGTCCAGAGGTTTTAATATTTTTTAATACTAGTTCAGTTTTACACAGGGGTCTCGAAGAGTCACTTTATCTGAAATGAACACTTGCTCTCTTCTCATCTCTTTTCTTCTAGCTCTCTCTGTTCCTCTCCATCTCACTCTTCATCATGCTCTTAATATACACTGAGTATACAAAGCATTAGGTAAACCTGCTCTTTCCATGACATAGACTGACCAGGTGAATCCAGGTGAAAGCTATGATCCCTTATCGATGTCACGTGTTAAATCCACTTCAAACAGTGTAGACAATTTTCATTGTTGGACATTTTTTAAACACCAGGAAATCAGTGATTTTTTTATTTTCTTCCCAAGTATTCCCACCCCAATAAAGAGACACGTGGTCGTATACAAATGTGAGCAAGGTTTGAAATTATTATGTTTTAGTCAAATATTTGCAGTCTACAAATGATATGTAGTTATATCCCCCCGGCTGAATCTAGTTGATTATCCCAGGTGTAGATGAATACGAAGAGACAGGTTAAAGAAGGACTTTTCATCCTTGAGACATAGAATGTGTGCCGTTCAGAGGGTAAAAAGGCAAGAGAAAAGATTGAGGTTCCTTTGAACGGCGTATGGTAGTAGGTGCCAGGCGCACCGCTTTGATTGTGTCAAGAACTGCACCGCTGCAGGGTTTTTCACGCTCAACAGTTTCCTGTGTATCAAGAATGGTCCACTTCCCAAAAGACATCCAGCCAACTTGCCACTCGATGTTGGAATATTGCTATGGGGACTTGCTTCCATTCAAACACAAGAGCATTAGTGAGGTCGGGCACTGATGTTGGGCAATTAGGCCTGGCTCACTGTCTGTGGTCCAGTTTATCCCAAAGGTGTTCGATGGGGTTGAGGTCAGGGCTCTGTGCAGTCCAGTCATGGTCGTTCCACACAGATCTCAACAAACCATTTCTGTATGGACCTCGCTTTGTGTACTGGGACATTGTCGTGCTGAAACAGGAAAGGGCCTTCCCCAAACAGTTGCCACAAAGTTGAAAGCACCGAATTTTCTAGAATGTCATTGTATGCTGTAGCGTTAAGATTTCCCTTCACTGGAACTAAGGGGCCTAGCCCGAACCATGAAAAACAGCCCCAGAACATTATTCCTCCTCCACCAAGCTTTACAGTTGGCACTATGCATTGGGGCAGGTAGCGTTCTCCTGGCATCCGCCAAACCCAGATTTGTCCTTTGGACTGCCAAATGGTGAAGTGTGATTCACCACTCCAGAGAACGCGTTTCCACTGCTCCCGAGTTGGCGGCGAGCTTTACATCACTCTAGCCGACGCTTGGCATTGCTCATGGTGATGTTAGGCTTGTGTGTGGCTGCTCGGTCATGGAAACCCATTTCTAAAAGCTCCCGACGAACAGTTATTGTGCTGACGTTGCTTCCAGAGGCAGTTTGGAACTCTGTAGTGAGTGTTGCAACCGAGGACACTCGGCAGCCCCATTCTGTGAGCTTGTGTGGCCTACCACTTCGCAGCTGAGCCGTTGTTGCTCCTAGACGTTTCCACTTCACAATAACAGTACTTACAGTTGACCCGGGCAGCTCTAGCAGGGCAGAAATTTGACCAAATGACTTGTTGGAAAGGTGGCGTCCTATGGCGGTACCACGTTGAAAGTAACTGAGCTCTTCAGTAAGGCCATTCTACTGCCAATGTTTGTCTATGGAGATTGCATTGGTGTGTGCTCGATTTTATACACCTGTCAACAACAGGTGTGACTGAAATAGCCAAATCCACTTATTTGAAGGGGTGACCACATACTTTTGTATATGTAGTGTATGTTATGTTTGGAAGCGGGCCAGGGCCACAGGGTCTGGCGAGTTGTCTGATCTGTGTATGTGGGCCCAGGTACTCCCAGGTCACTTCTTCTGTTATATCACGTTACCGTACTTCAGCTTTACTCATAGGGACATCTGCCCCCTGCTGGACTGTTTGCATAACCACATTCACTCATTCACTTGGGAGATATGTAACAGAGGTGGTTTTGTGAACCAGACTTGCATTAGCTCCCAGGCCTAATGCCGAGGCTTTAGCTCAGCGGGCTAACACGGTCCTATGGTGCGTAGGAGACCCAGATTCAAACCAAGTCAATCACAAACATAACAGTAATGGCCTTTATCCTTGTAATCTGTATTGTCCTTTTTCTGTGTAAAAGCTCCACCTTACTTTTAACTATGGCAGAATCCGTGCTCAGCCTTCATACCTTAAATTGGCCATATTTCCCCCTTTCTCCTGTGTGTGTGGTGTAGTAGGAGGTGTGGTGATGGAGGAGCGATGTGTGTCTGTGTGTGGGCTCTCGTTGTTCATCCATCTTCTTAAAAGTGGAGGGAAATTTGCATATCTGCCTTCACTTCGGTTGCTTTTAAAACTGCGGAATATCTGCCTTATCTTATCTCACACACACACACACACACACACACACACACACACACACACACACACACACACACACACACACACACACACACACACACACACACACACACACACACACACACACAAGTTCGTTTAACTGTCCTTGTGGGGACCAAACAATTGATTCCCATTCAAAATCCTATTTTCCCTTAACCTAACCCCAACCCCCTAAATCTTAACCTAACCCTAACTCCTAAACCTAACCATAATTGTAAACCTTAAACCTAACCCTTAAGCCTAAAATAGCCTTTTTCCTTTTGGGGACCGGCGAAATGTCTGAATTCTGCTTATTTTACTGTCATCTTGAGGACTTCTGGTCCACACAAGGATAGTAAAACCAAACACACACACAGGCAAGTGTTCAGACCCTTTACTCAGTACTTTGTTGAAGCACCTTTTGGCAGCGATTACAGCCTCGAGTCTTCTTGGGTATGGTGCTACAAGCTTAGCACACCTGTATTTGGGGAGTTTCTCCCATTCTTCTCTGCAGATCCTCTCAAGCTCTGTCAGGTTGGATGGCAATTTTCAGGTCTCTCCAGAGATGTTAGATCGGGCTCAAGTCCGGGCTCTGGCTGGGCCACTCAAGGACATTCAGGGACTTGTCCCGAAACCACTCCTGCGTTGTCTTGGCTGTGTGCTTAGGGCCATTGTCCTGTTGGAAGGTGAACCTTCACCCCAGTCTGAGCTCCTGAGTGCTCTGGAGCAGGTTTTCATCAAGGATCTCTCTGTACTTTGCTCCGCTCATCTTTCCCTCGATCCTGACTAGTCTCCCAGTCCCTGCTGCTGAAAAACATCCCCACAGCATGATGCTGCCACCACCATGCTGCAGCATACGGATGGTATTGGCCAGGTGATGAGTGGTGCCTGGTTTCCTCGAGACGTGATGCTTGTTATTCAGGCTAAAGAGTTCAATCTTGGTTTCATCAGACCCAGAGAATATTGTGTCGCATGGTCTGAGAGTCCTTTAGGTGCTTTTTGGCAAACTCCAAGTGGGAGTTTGTGTGCCTTTTACTGAGGGGTGGCTACTGTCTGGTCACTCTACCATAAAGGCCTGATTGGTGGAGTGCTGCAGAGATGAGGAACTCTGGATCCCTGTCAGTGACCATCGGGTTCTTGGTCACCTCCCTGAACAAGGTCCTTCACCCTCGATTGCTCAGTTTGTCAGGGTGGCCAGCTCTAGCAAGAGTCTTGGTGGTTCCAAACTTCCATTTTAATAATGATGCAGGCCTCTGTGTTATTGGTGACCTTCAATGCTGCAGAAATATTTTGGTACCCTTTCCCAGATCTTTGCCTCCACACATCCTGTCTTGGAGCTCTACAGACATTTCCTTCGATCTCATGGCTTGGTTTTTGCTCTGACATGCACCGTCAACTGTGGGAACTTATATAGACAGGTGAGTGCCTTTTTCAAATCATGTCCAATCAATTGAATTTACCAGAGGAGGACTCCAATCAAGTTGTAGAAACATCTCAAAGATGATCAATGGAAACAGGATGCACCTGAGCTCAATTTCAAGTCTCACAGCAAAGAATCGGAATACATATGTAAATAAGGTATTTCTGTTTTCTATAAACATGTTTACACTTTGTCATTATGGGATGTTGTCTGTAGATTGATGAGGAAACACATTTATTCAATCAATTTTAGTACAAGGCTGTAACATAACACAATGTGGAAAAGGGGAAGGGGTCTGAATACTTTCCAAATGCACTGTATGTTTACATTGCCATAGCAAGTGAAATATATAATCAACAAAAGTGAAATAAACTATATAAAATGAACAGTAAACATTACACTCACAGAAGTTCCAAAAGAATAAAGACATTTCAAATATCACATTATGTTTATATACAGTGTTGTAACAATGTGCAAATAGTTAAAGTACAAAAGGGAAAATAAATCAGCATAAATAGTGGTTGTATTTATACTGGTGTTTGTTCTTCACTGGTTGACCTTTTCTAGTGGCAACAGGTCACTAATCTTGCTGCTGTGATGGCATGCTGTGGAATTTCACCCAGTAGATATGGGAGTTTATCAAAATTGGGTTTTGATAAATCTGAGGGAAATATGTGTCTCTAATATGGTCATACATTTGGCACGCGGTTAGGAAGTGCAGCTCAGTTTTCACCTCATTTTGTGGGCATTGAGCACATAGCCTGTCTTCTCTTGAGAACCAAGTTTGCCTACGGCAGCCTTTCTCAATAGCAAGGCTATGCTCACTGAGTCTGTACATAGTCAAAGCTTTCCTTAAGTTTGGGTCAGTCACAGTGGTCAGGTATTCTGCCACTGTGTACTCTCTGTTTAGGGCCAAATACCATTCTCGTTTTGTTCCTTCTTTCCAATGTGTCAAGTAATTATCTTTTTGTTTTCTCATGATTTGGTTGGGTCTAATTGTGTTGCTGTCCTGGGGTTCTGTTTGTGTTTGTGAACAGAGCCCCAGGACCAGCTTGCTCAGGGGCCTCGTTTCCAGATAGATGCCATCTATCTCTCTGTAGGTGATGGCTTGTTATGGAAGGTTTGGGAATCTTCGCCACTGGCGCCCTTCAATTACATTGAGCTGATTTCTGACGTGCTTTTCCTTTTTCCGTAGTCTATTTCTGTATTGTTTTAGTGATTCAACATAGTGAAGTCGTAGACTCAGGTTTTCTGGGTCTCTCTGTTTGTGGTTGGACAGGTTTCTCAATTTCTTTCTTAGGTTTTTGTGTTCTTCATCAAACCATTTGTCATTGTTGTTAATTTTCTTCATATTTCTGTTTGAAATGTTTAGATTTGATAGGGAAGCTGAGAGGTCAAATATACTGTTTAGGTTTTCTACTACCAAGTTTACACCTTCTGGATATAGATACTTTTGTACCTGTTTCCTCCAGCATCTTCACAAGGTCCTTTGCTGTTGTTCTGGGATTGATTTGCGCTATTCACACAAAAGTACGTTCATCTCTAGGAGACAGAATGCATCTCTTTCCTGAGCAGTATGACAGCTGTGTGGTCCCATGGTGTTTATACTTGCGTACTATTGTTTGCTCAGATGAATGTGGTACCTTCAGGCGTTTGGAAATTGCCACCCAAGGATGAACCAGACTTGTGGAGGTCTACAATTCTTTTTCTGAGGTCTTGGCTGATTTCTTTTGATTTTCCCATGATGTCAAGCAAATGCATCCACAGGTACACCTCCAATTGACTCAAATGATGTCAATTAGCTGACCCACGGGAATTGTGATACAGTGAAATATTCTGTCTGTAAACAATTGTTGGAAATTTTCTTGTGTCAAAGTCGATATCCTAACCGACTTGCCAAAACTATAGTTTGTTAACAAGAAATGTGTGGAGTGGTTGAAAAGTGAGTTTTAACAAGACATGTGTGGAGTGGTTGAAAAGTGAGTTTTAACAAGAAATGTGTGGAGTGGTTGAAAAGCGAGTTTTAACAAGAAATGTGTGGAGTGGTTGAAAAGTGAGTTTTAACAAGAAATGTGTGGAGTGGTTGAAAAGTGAGTTTTAACAAGAAATGTGTGGAGTGGTTGAAAAGCGAGTTTTAACAAGAAATGTGTGGTTGAAAAGTGAGTTTTAACAAGAAATGTGTGGAGTGGTTGAGTGGTTGAAAAGTTGAAAAGTTTTAACAAGAAATGTGTGGAGTGGTTGAAAAGCGAGTTTTAACAAGAAATGTGTGGAGTGGTTGAAAAGTGAGTTTTAACAAGAAATGTGTGGAGTGGTTGAAAAGCGAGTTTTAATGACTCCAACCTAAGTGTATGTAAACTTACGAGCTGCAGGAGTTGTGACCAGATTTTTTTTGGTTATATTGTCATAGTTGTGCCTAGAGGGGTATATGGGGGAGGGAATGCTGTCACCTCCAGGCAGGTGTTTGTCCCCCTGTGTGCTAAGGGTGTCAGGTTCTTGTGCGGTTCTGGCATTTAGGTCCCCACAGACTAGTACATGTCCCTGGGCCTGGAAATGATTGATTTCCCCCTCCAGGATGGAGGAGCTGTCTTGCTTAAGGTATGGGGATTCTAGTTGGGGGGTATATGTAGCACACAGGAGAACATTTTCCTCTGTTAAGATCATTTCCTTTTGAATTTCAAGCCAAATGTAAAATGTTCCTGTTTTGATTAATTTAATTGAGTGAGTTAGGTCTGCTCTATACCAAATTAGCATACCCCTTGAGTCCCTTCCCTGTTTCACACCTGGCAGTTTGATGGATGGGACTACCAGCTCTCTGTAACCTAGAGGGCAACCAGTCTTGTTTCTTGTAGGATGACAATGTCTGTATTTTTATTTGATGAAGTCCATGTTCCTGCTCGTTAGGCCAAAGGCAGATGACCTCAGGCCTTGGATATTCCAGGATGAGATAGTTGAAGGCTTTGTGTTCCATAAAGTGTCCAATGTTGTTGGTCATGTGGTTTGGCCTAAGGCCAGTAAGTGTGAGCAGAGCCTGCTGAGCATCTGGAGCATCTGGTACATGCCATTGGCTTGGGTTAGTGTAAGAGTGGGGGATGGGCCTGTTTGCCTGCTCACGGCCTGGGCATTTGTGTGACTTCCATGTTGAGGCCTTCCTCATGCCCTGGAGTGGGGGGCATGGGGAGGGCAGGAGGGGCATAGGTCTTATCTGAGGTGGCCTAAATGGAGTATGGGCATGATTAACTTGGGGGG
The DNA here is from genome assembly GCF_021184085.1 of Oncorhynchus gorbuscha. Lineage (NCBI taxonomy): Eukaryota > Metazoa > Chordata > Actinopteri > Salmoniformes > Salmonidae > Oncorhynchus > Oncorhynchus gorbuscha. The sequence goes on along the minus strand of NC_060192.1, from coordinate 5,329,866 downwards.
GGGTTGATTGACTGACTGGGGTGTGGATGTGGCTGGTGGTGGTGTGGTCTGGATGTGTAGGTCCTCTAGGCGTGGGTCCTCTATGTGTAGGTCTGGTGGGGGGGGGGGGGGGTCTTGCTGGTCTGGGCGTGGTGTCTAATCTGCTCCTGTGTGAAGTGTTGGGGCTGCGTTTGAGAGCGATGTCCTTTAGCATCCGGGCTAAGGTGGGCACTGCTGCCTTGTATAGGTGGACCTGGTTATAAAGGCTGTTCAAGTCCAGGGTGGAGTGGTGGGCCAGGTAAACTTTTGGTTTTGAGACACAGTCATGGGAAATACTTGCATTTTTACCTGAGGTTTGGTAGCAGGGTGGAAGTCTTTTTGTGGTAGCAGGGTGGATATAACCACTTGTGCATTGGGGAAAGTGGAAGAAGCTTTTTCAATCACTCCCCTGAGTGCTGTGGCCACCCTTTCCTGCTTTGTTCTCAGATCGTTTGTGCCTGTGTGTATTATTATGTGGCTGGGTGAACCTAGTTGGTCCTCAGACAGAAGGTCTAGGGCACACTGGGTGAACCTGGTTGGTCTTCAGACAGAAGGTCTAGGGCACACTGGGTGTTTAGGACACCAAACTTTAGACACTCTTGTATATATTTTCCGTTTGAGTCCATAAGGGTCACAATCTGTGTCTTGTGTATATCCTCAGTGGGTGTGAGGGGGTTGTAAGGAGGGCTATCAGGGTGGCACAGCCCCGGGGGGGGTGGGATCCCTTGGGCTTGGGGTTCTTCATTTGTCCCGCTGTGTTATCGACATGGTCTTGGTTGGACTGTTCTGCTGTGGTGTTGAGACATTTGTCGTGGGCTGTTCTGCCGGCTTCTCTGCGGGGGTGGCCACCTCTCTAATGGGTTGTTCTCTGTCACATGCCATCCCCCTCAACCTCTCCTCCAGCAGTCTGATCCTCTCCTCTAGTGCTCTGTTCTTCTCCTGCTCTTTCTCCTGGTGATGGTGTCTCACCACAGTCCAGATATGTCTCTCTCCACCTCCAGCTCTCCACCTCTAGTTAAGGGGGTGTTGTTGTGCTGGACTGTTGTCTGAGTCTGTGCTGACTGGAGTGTAATCAACTGCTGTTCCAGCTCCACCTGCCTTACCTCCAGCTGGGTGAATTTATCCCGCATTTCAATGAGGGAGTAGTACTCTGTGATTGGAGGTTGACTTCCCGCTTTGGGATGCTCGTCTGTGGGAAGAAGTCTGGTCTGACCCGCTCGGGGTCTGGGTATTTTTCTCAAGAAAGAGCTTCTCCTGCTGAGCTAATTCTTTGATTAGGTGAAAGTCCAGCTGAAACTGTTTGGGGTTGCCCTGTACCAATACTGTTCCAGACTTATAGAGATTTATATTAGCTGACTCAGAGTCCTCGTTGTCTAGTGTCCTGAGTTTCCACCCATCGGTAACACCCTCCCTCTTAACAGAGGGGTAGTGTGTTAATATAGCACTGTGCCATGCCAGGGAATAGTCTGTATGGAAGATACGGTTGCTTATGTTCCCATTTTTTATAATAGTTACCAAAAGTGTCTTTTGATTTTCCATATGTAGCTTCATTTTTTACTCTTTTCTTGTCTTGTTATTCTTTACATACAGAGGGTCATGTATTTTAATGACCTCTGAACAGCGAGAGGGTGCATCTAGAGCCTCTCCATTTGGTTGGGACTCTATTGCCATTGTTGGGCTCACGGGCTTTGACACCTCTCGTTTCACACGTCAGTGCTAATTGAAGCTGTAGTTATTTGTCCTACCAAGCTTGGTAGCCTTAGCATTCAGTCCTTATAAAGTCAAATACACTGCTAAAAAAAACAACAACACAATGTAACTCCGAGTCAATCACACTTCTGTGAAATCAAACTGTCCACTTAGGAAGCAACACCGATTGACAATACATTTCACATGCTGTTGTGCAAATGGAATAGAAAACAGGTGGAAATTATAGGCAATTAACAAGACACCCCCAATAAAGGAGTGGTTCTGCAGGTGGGGACCACTTCTCAGTTCCTATGCTTCCGGGCTGATGTTTTGGTCACTTTTGAATGCTGGCGGTGCTTTCACTCTAGTGGTAGCATGAGACGGAGTCTACAACCCACACAAGTGGCTCAGGTAGTGCAGCTCATCCAGGATGGCACATCAATGCATAGTGTCCAGAGCATGGAGGCGCTATCAGGAGACAGGCCAGTACATCAGGAGACGTGGAGGAGGCCGTAGGAGGACAACAACCCAGCAGCAGGACCGCTACCTCCGCCTTTGTGCAAGGAGGAGCAGAAGGAGCACTGCCAGAGCCCTGCAAAATGACCTCCAGCAGGCCACAAATGTGCATTTGTCTGCTCAAACGGCCAGAAACAGACTCCATGAGGGTGGTATGAGGGCCCGACGTCCACAGGTGGGGGTTGTGCTTACAGCCCAACACCGTGCAGGACGTTTGGCATTTGTCAGAGAACACCAAGATTGGCAAATTCGCCACTGGCGCCCTGTGCTCTTCAGATGAAAGCAGGTTCACACTGAGCACATGTGACAGACATGACAGAGTCTGGAGACGCCGTGGAGAACGTTCTGCTGCCTGCAACATAACCGGTTTGGCGGTGGGTCAGTAATGGTGTGGGGTGGCATTTCTTTGGGGGGCCGCACAACCCTCCATGTGCTCGCCAGAGGTAGCCTGACTGCCATTAGGTACTGAGATGAGATCCTCAGACCCCTTGTGAGACCATATGCTGGTGCGGTTGGCCCTGGGTTCCTCCTAATGCAAGACAATGCTCATGTGGCTGGTGTGTGTCAGCAGTTCCTGCAAGAGGAAGGCATTGATGCTATGGACTGGCCCGCCCGTTCCCCAGACCTGAATCCAATTGAGCACATCTGGGACCTCATGTCTCGCTCCCTCCACCAACGCCACGTTGCACCACAGACTGTCCAGGAGTTGGCGGATGCTTTAGTCCAGGTCTGGGAGGAGATCCCTCAGGAGACCATCCGCCACCTCATCAGGAGCATGCCCAGGCATTGTAGGGAGGTCATACAGGCACATGGAGGCCACACACAACTGAGCCTCATTTTGACTTGTTTTAAGGACATTACATCAAAGTTGGATCAGCCTGTAGTGTGGTTTTCCACTTTAATTTCTAGACCAAATCTAGACCCCCATGGGTTGATACATTTGATTTCCATTGATAATTTTTGTGATTTTTGTTGTCAGCACATTCAACTATGTAAAGAAAAAAGTATTTAATAAGAATGAATGAAATATTCAGATCTAGGATGTGTTATTTTTTGGAGCAGTGTATATCATTGTAATGTACTTTTCTTCTTGGCTTTTGAAAGTGAAAAATAGTTTCGGACTAAGCATTACTCACTCCGTTCCAGGTTGGATGGTGGTTTTCAGGTTTCTGTTTGATTGACAGAGCATTTGATGTTTAGCTTGGGAATCATAATCCTTGGGTGTAGGAAACATTCCAGGTAATTCCGTTCAAAATCAGGTTGTAGGTTTGGACTTTTGATTTGGAGTGAAGGTTATGCTGTTTACGGTAGAATCCTGCAAGTTTGTCTGTCTTTTTTTTTTTTACATGCTAAATAATGTGGGAGCTAATCTGCTCATGACCTGTCTGTCTGTCTCTGTCTCTCTCTCTCTCTCTCTCTCTCTCTCTCTCTCTCTCTCTCTCTCTCTGTCTCTGTCTCTGTCTCTGTCTCTGTCTCTGTCTCTGTCTCTGTCTCTGTCTCTGTCTCTGTCTCTGTCTCTGTCTCTGTCTCTGTCTCTGTCTCTGTCTCTGTCTCTGTCTCTGTCTCTGTCTCTGTCTCTGTCTCTGTCTCTGTCTCTGTCTCTGTCTCTGTCTCTGTCTCTGTCTCTGTCTCTCTCTCTCTCTCTCTCTCTCTCTCTCTCTCTCTCTCTCTCTCTCTCTCTCTCTCTGTCTCTCTCACCCCCCCCTCTCCCTCTCATAGAGGGGGACAATAGAGATAATAGAATTCACCTCTCTGTCTCTGTCAATTCAATGTGCTTTATTGGCATGACGTAAACAATGTACAGATTGCCAAAGCTTACTTTGGATATTTACAATATTCAAATAATTAGAATCAAAATTGTCAATGGGACAACAGTAACAACAATAACCAAGGGTCAAAATAACAATAACCATAGAGGACATGTGCAGGTTGGTTGGTCAGTCAGACACTGGCCCTCATCTTACGGCAGGCAGCAATGTAGTGAAGTACGCTGCCAACCCACAGCTCTGTGTCCTCCCTCGACAGGACAGGTAGGTTTCCTCATCAGAGAGGTCTTTGAAACCTTGAATAAGACTTTCAAATTTGGGGAAATGAAACAAATTGTTTTATATTTCTGACACTTTGTCAGGAAATGCAGCGCCGTCTCAGGTTCTGTGGTGGTCGCCTTTCCTCTGCGTCTCTCTCTCTCTCATCCTCGAAGTATCACACGGAGACCAACAATCCAGTCCGCTTCTATGGGTTGAACGTAAATGCTACTTTCCTGTACATTATATCAAAGTAAAAAAGAGGCACTTTAATATTGAATCATTTTCATCAGGCAGCTTTAACAGTTTAAATGGCCCTGTACTGGGAATGCATCATCTTTAATGACCCGCTTCTCTATCATCTTAGCAGGGGCACATTAGCTGCAATGAATAGACTAGTGGAACATCATTTATCCCCGTTGCCCCTGTTTTACTACCTTAATGTACCCAGCAAGTCAGTTTGATTAACGTAAACGTAACGTCCATTCGTTTCTAGTAAATTATTTCTGTCTGTGGCGAGGTGATGTTTGTCTTTCTCCTGCTGGGATTAAAACTCCTTGCTAATGTTAATTGAGGTCCATCTGGATTGAAGAGAATGCACATCCATACTGGAACTGAAGTGTGTGTGTGTGTGTTTTCTCCCCTCCCAGTCATGGCCAGTGCAGTGCGCTGCAGGAGAGTGTGAATAATGGATGTTTTCTCGAGATCTCTGGAGGCTGTGTGTGTGTGTGTCTCTCACCTACCACACACGCTCCACACTCCTACCTCAGCCCTCGCACACTCCCAGCACTTTTGTTTCGCATTGCTCAGGGTGGTGAGTTTAATTCCCGTGTATATATGCAGACTCTCCCACTCGCTCTCTCCCTCTCCTCTGCAGAGAGCAGCCTATCTTCAGTACGAGGGCCCATGTCTTCCAGATCGACCCCACCACCAAGAAGAACTGGGTTCCCACCAGTAAACACGCCGTCACAGTCTCCTACTTCTACGACAGCACGCGCAACGTCTACCGCATCATCAGCCTCGACGGCTCCAAGGTGTGTGTATGTGTGTGTTAAAGATTTGTAAAAGGAAAGGGCAGATATTAGAGGTTGCACGTGGTTCCCCTCTCAGCAAAGGTGATTTTTATGGGGAGCGAATTAGAGGTGGCACCAGGCTGGCTGGGCTGGTGCCACCTCAGGCTCTGGGCTGGTAGAACTATAGATCAGTTAGAATCAATCATGGATTGATTTACGTGAAACATGTGCTTGTGTACTCTACTCCCTCTTCCCCTTCACAAATATTTAATCGTCCCCTCGCCCACGGACACGGACAGAACCAGAAATTGAGCTGCAGTCTCACTCAACACACACCCCCTACATTTCCCACCAGTGTGTGTGTGTGTGTGTGTGTTTCCATGGCCAACGGTAGCAGCAGCAGTAGCAGCAGAGCCCGTGGTTGGTAATGGCGTGGGGGCGTTGTGGCCTGTTATGTTCTGTACGTCATAACAACGATTATTTTTGTCTTCAGAGGGGTGCAGGGGAGGAGGAACTATTTCAGCACCGCAACGGTTATGTAATGCTCACCACACACACACACACACACACACACACACACACACACACACACACACACACACACACACACACACACCGAGTCCTCTGCTTCTCTCTCCACTGCTGTGTATGTGACCCTTGGTGGTGTGGAGCTACTGTAGCCAGCTAGCGAGTGGGTGAACTCAACTGTGGGGTTACCGTTACTGTGCTGTGTTAAGCTTGAAACAGCAGGGAGAGGGTGGGCTGCACTGTGGCGCTGGCTACCTGCCTGCCACTCTGGGATATACTCATCATTAACATCAACACAAGCCCACTGTGAGACACGCGTAGACAAACACGCAATTTCACACACACACACAACTTTCCGTAGAAAGTACATGCAGTAGTCCCTCTGTCCTGGCGCCAGGCCTGGTTCTAACGGGGCAGTTGAAAACGGGCTTTCTTGCATTGGAATTATATTCTGCTTATATCACACTGTACCACAGTAAACATAACGTTCACACGCAGAGACTCTGAGACCATTGAGTGCTTTTCGATGTGGCGGGTTGGCGCGAAACCTGTAGGTCATCTCTGCTGCGCTGTATCAGCACGGTGGACAGCGCCCTACACATTAAAGCGAGGCCGGTAGTCATGAATATAGGCTACAAGATGGATAGGCTGTTTTGTGATAGGCGAATTAGCCCTATGTGAATGCAGCCGTACACACAGCTACCAAAAATAATGCAAACTAAACGCTGAAAGTAGTAGCCTACATATTCATGCACGCCAACAAAAACACTGAGTGGCAGTTTGGCTTCGAATAACGCCAGCCTATCAAAAACACTGAGTGGCAGTTTGGCTTCGAATAACGCCAGCCTATCAAAAACACTGAGTGGCAGTTTGGCTTCGAATAACGCCAGCCTATCAAAAACACTGAGTGGCAGTTTGGCTTCGAATAACGCCAGCCTATCAAAAACACTGAGTGGCAGTTTGGCTTCGAATAACGCCAGCCTATCAAAAACACTGAGTGGCAGTTTGGCTTCCTATCAAAAACAATGAGTGGCATAACGCCAGCCTATCAAAACGCCAGCCTATCAAAAACACTGAGTGGCAGTTTGGCTTCGAATAACGCCAGCCTATCAAAAACACGCTTGCAATACGTACAGTTCGATTTAGAACCACAGAAACCAATATGAAACCATCATAGAATGTAGTAATAATAATAATAATAATATATGCCATTTAGCAGACACTTTTATCCAAAGCGACTTACAGTCATGTGTGCATACATTCTACGTATGGGAGGTCCCGGGGATCGAACCCACTACCCTGGCGTTACAAGCGCCATGCTCTACCAACTGAGATACAGAAGGACTACAGAATGTATCTATTTCTATGATGAACCGATATGTAGCTATACCCAGGGGTGTCATTTGGAAATCATTTTGCCATTCCGTACCCTGTCTATACCACCTAGATCTCTATAAAACCCAACCAGCTACACATAAGTCGCTCTGGATAAGAGCGTCTGCTAAATGACTTAAATGTAAATGTAAAGTGTTGGTCTCATGTTTCGTGAGCTGAAATAAAAGATCCCCAGAAATGTTCCATATGCACAGAAAGCTGATTTCTCTCACATGTTGTGCACAAATGTGTTTACGGCCCTGTTAGTGAGCATTTCTCCTTTGCCAAGATAATCCATCCACATCCGGCTTCTTCACCTGCGGGATCATCTGAGACCAGCCACCCGGACAGCTGATGAAACTGTGGGGTTGTCTGAGACCAGCCACCCGGACAGCGGATGAAACTGTGGGGTTGTCTGAGACCAGCCACCCGGACAGCGGATGAAACTGTGGGGTTGCACTACCGAATAACTTCTGCACAAACTGTCAGAAACCGTCTCAGGGAAGCTCACCTGAGTGCTCGTCATGACCCGATTGCACTTCGTCACCGACTTCAGTGGGCAAGTGCTCACCTTCAATGATCCACGCCTCTACCTTTTTTAAAGATATCTGTTACCAACAGATGCATATCTGTATTCCCAGTCATGTGAAATCCATAGATTAGGGCCTAATGAATTGATTTAAATTGACTGATTTCCTTATATGAACTGTAACTCTGTAAAATCTTTTAATTCGTTTGCTTTTTTATGTTTTTGTTCAGTCTAGATTATTTAAAAAAACATTTTTCAGAAGAGTTGCAGCCTCCTTGATCATTCCAATCTCCCCGAAATATTTTTGTAAGATCCACCCTCAAATGCCAGTTGGATTAGTTGAGCTTTCCTTTGCAGCCTCCTTGATCATTCCAAGGATGATTAGTTGAGCTTTCCTTGGGTGAAGCATGTTTCTTCTGTACTGACTGAACACATTTGTCAAAGTGGAAAAGTGAATTCTCGCAGTGTGCGATTTCAGTCTGCAAAAACTGGCAAGCGATACTAAACTCAGCTTCCACCAAATCAGTTTTGCTTAGATCCAGCAGTGGTTTCACTTCCCTCCCCCCACATCTAGAAAGTCATGGTTCTCTGGGTCAAGGGCACACAGGGCCTCCACCAGTTGGCTGTTGCTTTCGCTGAATCATTCGGACATTTCACCAGTGACAGTATCCGACGTGCTGAAGACCAGTCTTTTACACTCAGTCTCTTCTCCTCTGTCCTGCCGGCCTACTGTACTGTCCGACACACATTGCTGGAGATGGTTTTGGTTGGAGGATGGAGAAGACTGAGGAATCTGTGCACCATGGTGGCTGTAAACTTAGAGCCAGGGTCCATCACCGCCTTCAGAAGTCCTGTAGCCTCGAGTCTTAGTGCTGTGTTGTAAGAACACGTGCATTCGCTGTCAACTTCACAATGCTGTCACAAGTTTTAAAAACCACTGACAATGTAGCCAGGTGTCCCCTCCTCATTTCTGATATCCATCGTGGCAGTGGCAGATTAGCTGATTCGAGCTAGCTAAATAGGCTAAGGCTAATAACACTAAAGCTTTTTACAGCTAGCTAAATAGGCTAAGGCTAATAACACTAATGCTTTTTACAGCTAGCTAAATAGGCTAAGGCTAATAACACTAATGCTTTTTACAGCTAGCTAAATAGGCTAAGGCTAATAACACTAAAGCTTTTTACAGCTAGCTAAATAGGCTAAGGCTAATAACACTAAAGCTTTTTACAGCTAGCTAAGAAGCTATCTAAAATCTGTAGGCGTGAGACAGAGTGGAGGGAAGCATCTTCAACGGTAAACTTGACCCCACACCTCCCTCCCTCTCCCTCACCCACTACCCTCACCCCTCTCCCCAGTCAATGTGGATGACACCCCCCACACACACACACACACACACACAGCCAGACACAGATAGCTAATTCATATTCAGTCGTTACTGTTGCTGTAGGCAACCATCCAGAATACAAGCCCACTCATCTTAGACAAATGGGCTTCTACATAAAATGATCAGCATTGCTTTTGTGACTCATAGAACTCTTCTTCCTTTCCCAGGCAATCATCAACAGCACCATCACCCCCAACATGACCTTCACCAAGACCTCCCAGAAGTTTGGCCAGTGGGCCGACAGCCGAGCCAACACCGTCTACGGTCTAGGCTTCTCCTCAGAGAACAACCTGCTCAAGGTACACACACACACACACACACACACACACACACACACACACACACACACACACACACACACACACACACACACACACACACACACACACACACACACACTTTATTTGTCATGTGCACATATTTACAGCAGGTATAAAAGGTGCAGTAAAATGCTTGTGTGCTAGCTCCCTCAGAATTGCATTACAATAAGCAATAATCAATATCAATAATAGTCCATTCAAATAAAAAAACAAGTAATAGAAGAGGTATTATGCAAAGTAATAGCCCGATATGTACACAATATGATATACAGAATAGGTAGCACATTCACTATGTCAAGTACTGTAATTACAATATAGGGGATAGTAGGGTAAGTTGAGCCACCCTTGTTTCTAGGAAACTATACACAAAATGAATCATTTGACCAAGTATTTAGGAAGAGGTCAGTTCATGGAGTCTGTGAAGGAAGAAACCTCTTGAGAAAAGTGGTAAGCAAGTTAGGTCCAAAAACCTTTTCTATATCTATGCTTGTATCTAAACCAAAGTAGATCATAATTTTAAGATTATTTTCAGTTGTCATTCCATAAGCTTCAATATGAGGTCCTAAAAGTGCATCATTCTAGCTGTGTGGGCCAATATAGTCCAAATGTTTCACTTGGTGTAAGTTCAGCCAATGGTTGAGCTAATGGCAAGTGTTTTCTTCTCGGGCATAAGGCAAGGCCTTATTGCTGGGATACGAGGTAACAGCAGGGCCTGGCCCATGTTAGAAGTGTTTAAAAAAAAAAAGCTAAGTGTGTTTTAGGTGTTAACTGTGTAACCTTTTCACACATACCAACACGCCGATGTGATCGTTCTACAGTGGTCCCTGTAGCATACGATCAAACCTGTGTGATTAGAACACTTATTTAGAATGTCCAGTTTTGGTATGACACAACAACCAGCATTTGAGCGTTTTTTTCAGAAACACAGTCCTTACATAGTTATGTCCAGAATGTGAGCAGTTTATTTTTGGATGCAATGTTCAGACAAAGGGGGTGTGTCGTCTACGATCATCCACTTCCCTTCATTCACTTCCGCAAATTTACTCGAAAGATGAGTGAACCATTCCTTCACCTCATTACAACATCTTTGGTCTGACAGATTACGTGACACCTAGAATGCATTGTATAATGTCAACAAACATGGCACCACACATAGCTGGCAAATATCTTAGCTCATTATAATCAGTACAACCTTCAAAAAAGTGTTTTACACACATCATAGGTGTCCATTACAATCTAAGCAATAATCGGAAAGCATTATTTGTCACCAGTAATTGAAAACATGTGAATAAAACTGTAAATACATTATGCTCCATACATATATACAGTGGGGCAAAAAAGTATTTAGTCAGCCACCAATTGTGCAAGTTCTCCCACTTAAAAAGATGAGAGAGGCCTGTAATTTTCATCATAGGTACACTTCAACTATGACAGACAAAATGAGAAAAGAAATCCAGAAAATCACATTGTAGGATTTTTCATGAATTTATTTGCAAATTATGATGGAAATGTGCAAATAAATGTTTTGCCCCACTGTACATACTGTATGCAGTAGATATCTACAGTAGATATGACAACACGATATACAGAAAATAAGGAACTTACTTTGATAGGAACGCACACATGTCCATAGTTATTATGTATTAGAAAAACAACAAGGAAGGCAAAGCGAACAGCAGCAAGAAAATGTTCCAATTCTTGCAAGACTGCGCAAACATGAGTGAATTGCGGTGGGCTCTTTTCGAAGAGAGAAGTTTATCGGGCTCAGTAAAGCCTCAAACATAAATTGTCCCAAAACGCAGAAATGGGCTACTTCTGTGTGAATTTTTTAATTTCACCTTTATTTAACCAGGTAGGCAAGTTGAAAACAAGTTCTCATTTACAATTGCGAACTGGCCAAGATAAAGCAAAGCAGTTTGACACATACAACAACACAGAGTTACACATGGAGTAAAACAAACAAACATACAGTAGATAATACAGTAGAAAAATAAGTATATACAATGTGAGCAAGTGAGGTGAGAAGGGAGGTAAAGACAAAAAAAGGCCATGGTGGCAAAGTAAATACAATATAGCAAGTAAAACACTGGAATGGTAGATTTGCAGTGGAAGAATGTGCAAGTAGAGATAGAAATAATGTGGTGCAAAGGAGCAAAATAAATAAATAAGTTAATGACTAGGAACACACCTCAATTCAATCTGTTGTTAGAAAATACAACTTGTTAAATCCGTTAGAGATATTTGGAACCCTACTCCAATATTTAGTCCTACCTCAGGTCAAAAATGGGACACCGCCACTTAACACACCCTGTCACTCTTCTGATGTCAAGTCTTGCACACCCAAATACCTCTCTGCAGCTTCCACCACAACCTCAATTATCTGTGACTTACTTTCCATCCCTGCAGTTCAGTTGATAACCATCGCTATAAATGCTAAAAAATCCAATCTTACTGAAACGTACAGTGCCAGTCAAAAGTTTGGACACAGCTACTCATTCAAGGGTTTTTATTTATTTTCACTATTTTCTACATTGTAGAATAATAGTGACGACATCAAAACTGTGAAAGAACACATATCATGTCATGTAGTAACCAAAAAAGTGTTAAATTAATCATAATATATTTGAGATTCTTCAAAGTAGCCAAACTTTGCCTTGATGACAGCTTTGCACACTCTTGGAATTCTCTCAAACAGCTTCACCTGGAATGCTTTTCCAACAGTCTTGAAGGAGTTCCCACATATGCTGAGCATATGTTGGCTGCTTTTCCTTCACCCTGCGGTCCAACTCATCCCAAACCATCTCAATTGGGTTGAGGTCGGGTGATTGTTAAGGCCAGGTCATCTGATGCAGCACTCCATCACGCTCCTTCTTGATCAAACAGCCCTTACACAGCCTGGAGGTGTGTTGGATCATTGTCCTGTTGAAAAACAAATGATAGTCCCACTAAGCGCAAACCAGATGGGATGGCTGATCGCTGCAGAATGCTGTGGTAGCCATGCTGGTTGTGTGCCTTGAATTCTAAATAAATCACTGACAGTGTCACCAGCAAAGCACCCCCACACCATCACACCTCCTCCACACCATCACACCTCCTCCATGCTTCACAGTGGGAACCACACAGGCAGAGATCATACGTTCACTTACTCTGCATCTCATGAAGACATGGCATTTGGAACCAAAAACCTCATTTGGACTCATCAGGCCAAAGGACCGATTTTCCACTAATGTCCATTGCTCGTGTTTCTTTGCCCAAGAAAGTCTCTTCTTATTATTGGTGTCCCTTCAGAGTGGTTTCTTTGCAGCAATTCATCCATGGCCTGATTCATGCAGTCTCCTCTGAACACTTGATGTTGAGATGTGTCTTTTATTTTAACTCTGTGAAGCATTTATTTGGGCTGCAATTTCTGAGGCTGGTAACTCTAATGAACTTATCCTCTGCAGCAGAGGTAACTCTGAGTCTTCCATTCCTGTGGCAGGTCCTCATGAGAGCCAGTTTCATCACAGCACTTGATGGTTTTTGCAACTGCAAATTTTCCACATTGACTGACCTTCATGTCTTAAAGTAATGATGGACTGTCGCTTCTCTTTGCTTTTCTGAGCTGATCTTGCCATAATTTGGACTTGGTTTTTTACCAAATAGGGCTACCTTCTGTATACCACCGCTACCTTCTCACAACACAACTGATTGGCTCAAATGCATTACTACATGATTTCATGTGTTATTTCATAGTTTTGAGGTATTCACTATTATTTTACAATGTAGAAAATAGTCCAAATCAAGAAAAACCCTTGAATGAGTAGCTGTGTCCAAACTGTTGCCTGGGATTGTATATGACTTGCTGGCCTATCCCTCTGTACTGGTACATATCTACTACTCACACCACTCCTCTCAGGATCCCTCCCTCTGTACTGGTACATATCTACTACTCACACCACTCCTCTCAGGATCCCTCCCTCTGTACTGGTACATATCTACTACTCACACCACTCCTCTCAGGATCCCTCCCTCTGTACTGGTACATATCTACTACTCACACCACTCCTCTCAGGATCCCTCCCTCTGTACTGGTACATATCTACTACTCACACCACTCCTCTCAGGATCCCTCCCTCTGTACTGGTACATATCTACTACTCACACCACTCCTCTCAGGATCCCTCCCTCTGTACTGGTACATATCTACTACTCACACCACTCCTCTCAGGATCCCTCCCTCTGTACTGGTACATATCTACTACTCACACCACTCCTCTCAGGATCCCTCCCCCTTGACCCATCGTTCTCTCCTTTCTTCCCTGCCTCAGCATATGACAACTTCTGCACTACCTGCCTATCTCGCACCAGACATTTCTGATCCCCAGCCCCATGGGCACCCCTACAATTAACACATACCACTACTTTCCCCAATGCTACACATTCCTTTGTCTCATGCTCTTCTGCACACTTCTCACACCTAGGAACCTCCCTCATAGACATTGCTGCCACATGCCCATAAGCTTGACACCTGTAACAACATAATATATTCGGCACAGAAGCTCGTACAGGATAACTTATATAATAAATTAATCTTATCTTAATCTTATCTTATCTTAATATATAAATCTTTCAACTAATTTCACTATTTTGTGTCGGCAATGCCCAGAGCATGACCCTCTACCGGGGAATGATGAACTGAAAACTTGAAAGTGTCATGATTCTACAAGCCTCTTGTTCACCATATGGGGCTTATTGGAGTGGTCATTTGAGACTAAGATTTGTCAAAGTGTGCTTTAAACAATGTACCTTTCTTGATTGCTTGGCATACAAATACAATTATTTCTTGATACATTTTAAACGAGGTCTAGTTGTGGCCAGGACTAGATTGTGAGCGACTCATGGCGGAATGACGTGAGAGTGTTAAGTACAATAATGTTTTGCGAACTGCAGCACCCCAAACGATTAGTTTTCGAGTCTGTTTAGCAGAGGCTGTGTATGTTTTGGTTCTACAAAGCTGTGTTTATATGTTATATAGGACAGCCTGTTGGTGGTTGGAGCACCTCTCTGGAGCCGCTGAGCCGGAGGAGAGTGTATCAATCCTGCTACAGCTTTTTATAGTCCCGTACCCCTTCAAACATTCAACCTCCAGCTGCGTACCCCCTCTAAGCACCAGGGTCAGCGCACTCTCAAATGTTGTTTTTTTGCCATCATTGTAAACATGCCACACACTTTTTAACCATACCTACATGTACATACTACCTCAATCAGCCTGACTAACCGGAGTCTGTATGTAGCCTCGCTACTTTTATAGCCTTTACTGTATAAAGCCTGTCTTTTTACTGTTGTTTTATTTCTTTACTTACCTACTGTTCACCTAATACCTTTTTTTGCACTATTGGTTAGAGCCTGTAAGTAAGCATTTCACTGTAAGGTTGTATTCGGCGCACGTGACAAATAAACTTTGATTTGACACACACACACACACACACACTGTACGATACACTCATTCTTATGTTTTAATAAGTGTGCGTTTTTTGTCACAACCTGGTTGGTGGGGAGTGACAAAGCGCTCTTATAGGTCCAGGGCACAAATAATAATATAATAATAATAATAATCAGTAATTTTGCTATTTTATTTAACCATCTTACATATAAAACCTTATTTGTTCATCAAAAATTGTGAATAGCTCACCAGAGGTTGATGAGAAGGGTGTGCTTGAAAGGATGCACATAACTCTGCACTGTTGGGTTGTATTGGAGAGAGTCTCAGTCTTAAATCATTTTCCACACACAGTCTGTGCCTGTATTTAGTTTTCATGCTAGTGAGGGCCAAGAATCCACTCTCACATAGGTATGTGGTTGCAAAGGGCATCAGTGTCTTAACAGCGAGATTTGCCAAGGCAGGATTCTCTGAGCGCAGCCCAATCCAGAAATCTGGCAGTGGCTATTTTCACAGAGCTGCTTGTTGCAATTTCGATGAGGCTCTCTTGTTCAGATATCGGTAAGTGGACTGGAGGCAGGGCATGAAAGGGATAACAAATCCAGTTTGTGTCATCTGTTTCGGGAAAGTACCTGCGTAATTGTGCACTCAACTCTCTCAGGTGCATCTGTGTGTTGTCCTTGTTACTGCAGACCGAGAAGAGCTCCAACTTCTTAGTCATAGCCTCAATTTTGTCCCGCACATTGAATATAGTTGCAGAGAGTCCCTGTAATCCTAGATTCAGATGATTTAGGCGAGTAAAAACAGGCCAGTCGTGTGAGAAACTCGTCATCATGCAAGGGGTCAGAGAAGTGAAAATGATGGTCAGTAAAGAAACCTTTAAGCTCGTCTCTCAATTAAAAAATGTGACAATAATTTGCCACTTGGTAACCAGCGCACGTGTGTGTGTGTGTGTGTGTGTGTGTGTGTGTGTGTGTGTGTGTGTGTGTGTGTGTGTGTGTGTGTGTGTGTGTGTGTGTGTGTGTGTGTGTGTGTGTGTGTGTGTGTGTGTGTGTGTGTGTGTGTGTGTGTGTGTGTGTGTTATTATTATTATCTGCATAATTTTCAATCCCCCATATATTTTTGGGATATATATATACACACACACAGTGGGGAGAACAAGTATTTGATACACTGCCGATTTTGCAGGTTTTCCTACTTACAAAGCATGTAGAGGTCTGTAATTTTTATCATAGGTACACTTCAACTGTGAGAGACGGAATCTAAAACAAAAATCCAGAAAATCACATTCTATGATTTTTAAGTAATTAATTTGCATTTTATTGCATGACATAAGTATTTGATACATCAGAAAAGCAGAACTTAATATTTGGTACAGAAACCTTTGTTTGCAATTACAGAGATCATACTTTTCCTGACCAGGTTTGCACACACTGCAGCAGGGATTTTGGCCCACTCCTCCATACAGACCTTCTCCAGACTCCGATTCCAGATTCTCAACAGTTGCACCATCCCAGAGCCCAACTCAAGAAAGGTCTTGATTTACGAATGCACATATAGTATACTGTATGAGAAGGCCTGCAAGACTGAGCAGACAAATGGGCAGAAATGGGGAGATTTGATTAACCATCATCACATCCTGATGGAGGTCCGATATACCCCCTTACCCCTTACCCTGAAACCCTGAAACACCCACACACGGTCTCCCGTAGTGACCATATTCCCAAGCATCGCCATGCAGTCAGACCTTTGATTTTGTGCCACCATGACCACAATAATATGCCCCCTCGCTGAATGTCCGAGTGTGACCCCCCCCTCCCCATGGTTTACTGCAGCTAGTGTTGCCAGCACTGCCACTACCTGGGTGGGGGCACCCCACCGGAATCCCCACCGGCTAGGTACAAGGTCGTCAAGGTTCTCATTAGCAGCTTTGAGAATGACCTTGTATATTATGCTCTCCCATCAGGGGGCTCTGGCTTTGCAGGACCAACCCTGCCAGTTAGGCTCATAAACTTGAGGGGGCAGTGCTGCTCTAGAAGGTCTCTGACCACATTTTGGCTGCATACAGACCGCTTACAGCAGGCCCATAAAACAGATAGGGACTTCTTAGTATCTGGGTCGTTCAGGTGGGAGTCTAGGGTAAAGGGTTGTGGACCGTTCCATCAATATAGGACCATAAAGAAATACATTAGATGCATTTTAAAAAATGTAGTTCCCCATGATAGGACAATAAATCAATTAGATGTATAATTTATTTTAAAATGCTGTTCCACCATGATAGGACAATATATAAATAAGATTTATAATTTGTTTATAAACTGTACATCCCTCATCTGCACAACATTGAAAGCTCTCTCACAACCCCTGCTCACAGAAATACATTGGTTCTGGGGTATACGACCATTTCCTTTCTCACTCACTCAATGCCACACTTTCCCAAACACCAAAAAACACACACCACACCATCCACCTCAATACATCCACACATACCCACATACTGTGCCTTCTGTCTGCTGTTATTATCTCCACCATGCTGAATTAGTGCTTTTGTGTTCCAATTAGTTATTTGAAGATAGATTGAAAAGCTATATGTATTTTTAGTATTATTGCAATCCATAACAGGGCTAGAATTGTGTCATTATTGCCTCCTCTGAGAACTTTCTAATTTTTAGAATAGCCTTGGAGTAGCCTTTGTCTCTGAACAACTGGTTATCAATATACAGTTTGTCGACTACGAGAGCTACGCGTTTCCCTTTCAATCGATTCTCCGTGAAGATTGGATGCAGAACTTTGCGCCGTTCTGCAATTTCCTTCGGGAACTGGTCATACATGCCTATTTTCGTGCCAACAAGTCTTTTAACCCAGGCTTTTAACCATTATTTCGGTCTTTAAAGAAAGCAAATTTGGCAACGATTGGTCGTTTATACCTCTGCACTCTCTGTCCGAAGTGGTGTACACGTTCGAGTTGGATTTTGTCGATAGCTTTGCTTGGGATCTGGAGCGCTGTAAGGTGGAACTCTCTAACTACAGATTCAGGAGCTTCTCCTTCTTTCTCTTGGATACCTGTAAGTACCAGATTC
Source organism: Oncorhynchus gorbuscha (assembly GCF_021184085.1). Taxonomy (NCBI): domain Eukaryota; kingdom Metazoa; phylum Chordata; class Actinopteri; order Salmoniformes; family Salmonidae; genus Oncorhynchus; species Oncorhynchus gorbuscha. The sequence goes on along the minus strand of NC_060192.1, from coordinate 5,311,972 downwards.
TCATGGATCTAGTCTGTATGTCAAGTAAGGCTTCTCTCAGAATGATGTTCTCCTTTTTAAAGGTCATTAACTTGGGTTTCAATCTTATTGACTGTCCCTTTTTAGCTTGTTTGTGTCTTTCTCCAATGTCGCAGCTTCTTTGTCACTCATCTCGAGGCCTTCAACTCTTTTATATCCTTACCGACTAGTTCAAGTAGGCCTTCAACTCTTTTATATCCTTACCGACTAGTTCAAGTAGGCCTTCAACTCTTTTATATCCTTACCGACTAGTTCAAGTATGCCCAGTTTGTCAGTTATTGATTTTTAACAGATCGGTTTCGACCTTTACCATTCCGGGTAGTGAAAAGATGAAACCGTCTGTGTGTGTAGAAGAGTCACGTTTTGGTTTTGAAATAGTTCCCCTGTCTTACTCTCCGTCATGTTCGGGTGTTGCTTGTTTTTTGTAATATTTTTCGATACATTTCTCTCGTCTTATGATTTGTTTTGTGGTGTTTTTTAGATTGAAGGTTATTACCCACCAGATTGTGTAGTGCTCATATTTAGTCTAACTTACCGATATTGAATATTACGTGTTTATCTTGAGGTGGTCTACATACCTGCGTTCAGTCAGCAATCTTCCTTCTAGGCAGGTAGATTCTGGGTGTACTTCTGTATGTTGTAAAAGCGTTACATGGTCGCTGCCCATGTCATTGCATAGTGCAGAAAATACACAAGAGTTCAGGGGCCTTGCTTTAAATCCAATCAAAGTTTATTTATCACGTGCGCCGAATACAACAGGTGTAGTAGACTTCACAGTGAAATGCTTACTTACAGGCTCTAACCAATAGTGCAAAAAAAGGTGTTAGGTGAACAATAGGTAAGTAAAGAAATAAACATTAAAAAGAGGCTATATGCAGTAGCGAGGCTATAAAAGTAGTGAGAGACAGCGGTTAGTCAGGCTGATTTTGAGGTAGTATGTACATGTAGATATGGTTAAAGTGACTATGCATATATGATGAACAGAGAGTAGCAGTAGCGTAAAAACTTTTAACAAAGTTAAGGATTTTCACTGTAGTGCCTAAAACGTCTCTCAAGCTGCCAGGCATCCCTTTGGCCGCAAGAGCCTCTCGGTGGATGCTGCAGTGGCGTCGGGAGTAACTGCTTGCGTTACCATTCCACTATGTCTCCCTGTCATGGCTTTTGCACCATCAGTAAGGATACCAACACATCTTGACCACCAACGTCCATTTGATGACACAAAGCTGTCCAGTACTTTAAAAAATATCCTCTCATGTTGTCCTGGTTTCCAGTGGTTTGCAGAAGAGGATGTCTTCCTTAATTGACCCCACATAAACGTAACGGACTTATACCAGGAGCTGTGCCAGGCCGGCCACGTCTGTTGACTCATCCAGCAGTAACGCATAGAATTCATTGGTTTGTATGCCAAGCAGAAATGGTTTCAAAACATCTCCTTCCATGTCACTGATGCATCGTGGAACAGTGTTGTTTGATGAAGGCATTGTCTGTATAGTTTTTTGGGCCTTTTCCCCCAGCATTGTTCCAGCCATATCCGCAGCAGCAGGAAGAATGAAGTCCTCTACTATAGTATGGTGCTTGCCTGTCCTAGCCACTCGGTAGCTCACCATAAAAGATGTTTCTAGGCCCTTTTTATTAATGGTATCTGTTGCTTTTATACATGTCTTACTACTCGAAAGTCTCCTTATTTCTCGCTCAAAAGACTCCCGTGGCTTATTTTCCAAATTGGCATGTTTTTTCTTTCTTCTAAATGTCTGTGCAAGAGGGAAGGTTTCATCGAGTCGTGAGATGAGATGGTACTTTTGCACATATAACACACTGTAGCTGAGGAAAGGCACTACTCCCAGTATAAATGAACCCCAAATCAATGTAGTTCTCATCATATGTGCACCTCTTTGATGGTCCAACATCCCTGTCTGTTGTTCGGTGCTTCCCCGGGTAAGGGGGCAGTAGCTCTTCGGCTACATCAGATTCACAACCTGTCAGTGTCCATGCTAGCTGGGCTAACAACCTGTCAGTGTCCATGCTAGCTGGGCTAACAACCTGTCAGTGTCCATGCTAGCTGGGCTAACAACCTGTCAGTGTCCATGCTAGCTGGGCTAACAACCTGTCAGTGTCCATGCTAGCTGGGCTAACAACCTGTCAGTGTCTATGCTAGCTGGGCTAACAACAAATGTAGAATTACTGATGTTAGCATTGGATGTGCTCGTGGACGCAGAACAACTTGTGTCGTTGACAGGTGCAGGTGTAGTACTGCTGGTAGTAGCAGTACTTCCAGTAGAGCTGGTATGTGTCTCTATGGACACGGGCCTTCCTTAAAAAAAAACATTTATCAATTTTCGAGCAAACAGAATGAGCAGCAGCTACGATTGGCTACGTACGGACCGTTAGTGGAATTCCCGCAAGAGAGTAACGGTTAATGTGTCACGTTCTGACCATAGTTCTTTTGTGTTTTCCTTGTTTTAGTGTTGGTCAGGACGTGAACTGGGTGGGCATTCTATGTTGTGTGTCTGGTTTGTCTATTTCTATGTTTGGCCTGATATGGTTCTCAATCAGAGGCAGGTGTTAGTCATTGTCTCTGATTGGGAACCATATTTAGGTAGCCTGTTTTGTGTTGGGTTTTGTGGGTTGTTGTTTCCTGTCTTTGTGTTTTCTGCACCAGATAGGGCTGTTTCGGTTTTGCCACGTTTATTGTTTTGTAGTTTGTTCATGTTAAGTTTCTCTTATTAAAGAACCATGAACTTCAACCACGCTGCGTTTTGGTCTGCCTCTCCTTCCCAGGAAGAAAACCATTACATAAAGTGATTTTGATGTTAATTATTTGTCTAGGTTCCCTGTATTTGACATTGTTTTGTTTCGCTGAACACCAGATGGTTTCATTTTATTTTTGCCAGTGAAACGAGGCTACTCAGGCGAGAGAGAAAAACGAACCCAAATGTATAATTTTATAAAAATAAAAAAGTTAAGCGCATTTTTATTTGGCGTACCCCGACGGCATTGAGCGTACCCCAGTTTGAGAATACCCCAGTTTGAGCGTACCCCAGTTTGAGCGTACCCCAGTTTGAGAATACACCAGTTTGAGAATACCCCAGTTTGAGCGTACCCCAGTTTGAGCGTACCCCAGTTTGAGCGTACCCCAGTTTGAGAGTACCCCAGTTTGAGAGTACCCCAGTTTGAGAGTACCCCAGTTTGAGAGTACCCCAGTTTGAGAGTACCCCAGTTTGAGCGTACCCCAGTTTGAGCGTACCCCAGTTTGAGCGTACCCCAGTTTGAGCGTACCCCAGTTTGAGCGTACCCCAGTTTGAGCGTACCCCAGTTTGAGAATACCCCAGTTTGAGAATACCCCAGTTTGAGCTACGTGCTATAGGACTCATTGCAGTCAGCGGGTCAAATGAACAAGTGACTGAGAAAAACGAATCATGACTCTCGAGTCAGTAAAAATAGTCGTTCAAAAAGAACGTATCGTTTGCGAACTGCACATCACTACATGCAGTGTGCCTCACAAAAGTGATTCCTCATTATGAAATCATCAAATTGAACGTGTAAAAATGACTGATAGTTTAAAGCAAAACTATTACTGATGGTACACCTGAACAATCTAAATCAAATCTATTATTCAGCATGTATAGCCAGATGAGAGTTGTGTCTCCGTTAGCTCACTTTTTACACCGGTAAAATACCATTTTCAACAGTGCATAGATAATAATAACCTAGAAAATGACGTGGGTTGTCACTCATCTAATGAAGCCTAATATTGCGCGAGACATTTTAGCATTTGAATGCTGAAGGTGCCGCGCAGATGTGAAAGATCAGGAACAGGCCGACTACATCTCGCGAAGCTGGGCACAGTGCGCAGTTTGACACTGAAGATGTCACAAAAGGTGAGGTATTTTTTTGGGGATGGTAGAGAGAAAGTAATATGAGCAAAACCATGTTATTGAATCTGCGATTTGTAACGTTTGAATTCCATTTTCTGACCGACGCATGTTACATTAGGATCGGTTTGGGACCGACGCAGTCATATCCTAAACATTTGAAACGGTCACATCCTTACTATATTTCCCTTGACGGAGTGATGCTGAATGTAAAAAATGGCTCAACTTACCACTCATATACTAGAGCAGCTGTGTGTGTTCTTGTGTGTAATAGTCACTAAGGTCTGTGCAGACTGAGAGACCGACAGGGTTAGCTGTTTTGCATTCTGATGGTCTGGTGGTAGAAGCTGTCTCGGAGCCTGTTGTTCCGAGGTACTGTTGTCTCGTCGGCAAACTTAATGATGGTGTTTGAGTCATGGCCACGCAGTCATGGGTGTACAGGGAATACAGGAGGGTCTGAGCACACACCCCTGGGGGCCCCCATGTTGAAAGTCACCATTGGGGGAGGTTGTCGTTGCCTATGCTCACCGCCTGCGGTCTGCGTGTCAGGAAGTCCAGGATCCAGTTGCAGAGAGAGGAGTTCAGCGATGAGCTTTGAAGGGACTATGGTGTTGAAAACTGAACTGTAGCCGATGAACCGTATTCTCACATAGGTATTCCTCTTGTCCAGGTCCATGGGGGAGGTTGTTGTTGCCTGTGGTCTGCGTATTCCTCTTGTCCAGGTGGGATCAAAGCACTTCATGATGACATAAGGTAGTGCTACAGGGCGATTAGTCATTTAGGCAGGTTACCTTTGTTTGCTTGGATACAGGGACAATAGAGCTCGCCAGCGTGTCGTCCTAAAACCAGGAAATGAGTTACCTCTGGTTCGTTCAGCCTTCCCTATGGGGAACATTTAATGAGGAAAGAATAGGGTTTTTAGGATAAACGCCCCCGAAATAGTTCTGAGGTTAACACAGGCTTAGGAGATCTTCTATGTTTTTTTCTGTGAGATATCAGTCAGTTAACATGACCTTTATGAATTATGAAGCCTTCATGTGCTTATTTTTTCATTATATAAATGCTTCAATGTTCACAAAAAGTGTCGCTGAACAAAACGTATAAAATCTCCTAAACCTGTGTTTACCACAGACCTTATTTTCTGCGTAAGGAAAAATCCTACGGAAACGCCATTCATTTCACCATAGGCTTTGTCCAACGAACCTTACCGCCAGTTGGTGCCTACAAAAAGACGCCATTACTATTTCTCTCTATGGTGGACATCCTGAAGCATGTGGGGGATCTCAGACTTGGACGGGGAGACACATATGCAAGCTTGCGCTCACAAACACGCGTGTGCGTACAGACACACACATCACAAACACACGGACTGGTTTAGTCAGTTTGGTCTGTGTCTTTGGTTCTTTCACAGTTTGCAGAGAAGTTTGCTGAGTTTAAAGAGGCAGCTCGGTTAGCCAAGGAGAAATCCCAGGAGAAGATGGAACTCACCAGCACCCCTTCTCAGGTAATCCCAACCACAAACACCCCTAATCCTAACCCCATCCTCATGGTGTCTTTGGACCAGGATAACCCTTCCCTTATATATTTTATTTAATTATTTTCACCGGAAAACAATGGGAGTGAATGGACCTTAAATGATATAAGTATCATAGGAAGTGATTGGGAACACGACCCTGCAAAAGGGTCAAGTCCCAAGGATGAGACGTTAAACTGATTCCTAATGGGAGTGTCCGTGGTCACAACTCCCATAGCGAGAGTAGTGTGTTCACTCCAGTTTCCTGGCTAAACTCCCAACCTGGCCACCCAACCACCCCCAGCTTTCGATTGGCTCATTCAACCCATCTCTTCTCCCCTGCAATTCTTTCCCAGGTCGCTGCAGTTAAAAAGAATGTGCTCCCAGTACTTCCCAAAGTACCTCCCAAAGTACCTCCCAAAGTACCTGTAAGAAAGAAGGTAAAATTAAATCAAAATCATTGTCATCTGACCCCAGTCTCAGATAACCCTCCTGCGTCGCCTCCTACCCCAGTCCAGCGTTGACACCTCCAGCTTCCACCCAACCCCAGGCTAACACACTCCAGCCCTTCAGGGGGTCTCCCCAGAATGTCGTCACAGCAGTTATCTTAGAAAAATGGATGTACCGTATATATTTAAACCAGAATTGAACATGGTGTTGAATGGCACTGTTCCACTCTTTGGGGAGAACCCTGCCCTCCGCCATGGATTAACAACCCCTCTCTCTCTCCCATCCTAATATCAGATTAACACCCAGATTAACATCACGGTCTCAGATGAACGCTCCTATCTCCCAATGTCAGATATTTATGCTCCCATAAAGTGATGTTTCAGGCTCACTTAAAAACACATAGTCCTGCTCACTTGAAAAAAAAACTAAATGTAACATCACTTTCTGTGGAGTATGAATCATTTTTGCAGGTATTCTCTCCACATTACACCAGTCTTTTCTTTACCCAGCACATGAGAACATACCACAACAGGTTATGGGTATTTTTGTTCCTTTAACCTTCTGGTTTACGTCATTCCAGGAGTCGGCCACCGGCGACCTGCAGTCACCTTTGACCCCGGAGAGCATCAACGGCACTGATGACGAGAGGGGCACCACCCCCGAAACGCCGCAGTACCTCCCCGAGCCCCGAGCCGAGCCGTCTCAGAACCAACTGCCCTTCTCTCACAGGTAAGAACCAGGCTCTAAAACCGGGGGCAGGAGTAGGGTGCCAAGCCCAAAGAGAGGTGCACCTTATTGGGCAATGCATGGTCGGACAGTGGACGAAGGCTGAAGAAATGAACACATTCTGTGGAAATGTTAAGCTAACACCAATTTAAATACAAAAACTGTCTTCCACTTCCCTCATTTAAAATTCCCTCATCTTCCTCTGTTACACGCTGAACAGACGCAGTACTCCACAGTGCTCCCATGTTCAGCCTGGTAATGGGGGGGTGGGGGGTTTAACTGTCCACTGGGACCTCTCTTTAGAGTGTTGGTTTAAAGTGAAATTGGCACAGCAGCAGTACCGTGCGGTTCGCCCCGGCCAGGCCTTGGATGTGTCTATTTATCCATCTCTTATTCATGTGGTCCCAGAACCCCTGGACAGCAGTAAAGCATTACATTAAAACACTGTGTGGCTCTGATTTAATTATGAATTACTAAATGAATGGAAATGCATTTGGTCCCCCCAGCTCTCCATATTCACTATACGTGGTTCCCCTTATGTCACCTCTGCCCTCTGAGCTTGGTAATGCTGATGAACAGGAAGTTGAACGTGTATCATTTGTACATTGCTGCTGGAATGGTTTAGTATTCGATACTCTTCAAATGATAGCATTTCTATTCTTCAGGAAGACAATTATGACGTTTTATCAGAGATGGAGTGTTAATCTTGTGGTCTTAAGACCACTCAAGACTACAAAAAAAGCATTCATGTCCTGGTCTAAATCAGTCTGGATCTTGGTCTCCACTCATGGTCACCTAAACACTTCTGAAGTTTATGGTTGGCTGTCTGTCTGTCCCCAGTTCGTCCAGTATAAACAAGCACTGGGAGGCCGAGCTGGCAGCCCTGAAGGGCAACAATGCCAAGCTGACAGCAGCTCTGCTGGAGTCCACAGCCAATGTCAAACAGTGGAAACAACAACTGGCTGCTTACCAGGAGGAGGCTGAGAGACTACATACACATGTAAGACTGACTAACACAGCCAATGTCAAACAGTGGAAACAACAACTGGCTGCTTACCAGGAGGAGGCTGAGAGACTACATACACATGTAAGACTGACTAACTTTATAGAATACACATCTGTCTGCTTACCAGGAGGAGGCTGAGAGACTACATACACATGTAAGACTGACTAACTTTATAGAATACACATCTGTCTGCTTACCAGGAGGAGGCTGAGAGACTACATACACGTGTAATACTGACTAACTTTATAGCATACACATCTGTCTGCTTACCAGGAGGAGGCTGAGAGACTACATACACATGTAAGACTGACTAACTTTATAGCATACACATCTGGCTGCTTACCAGGAGGAGGCTGAGAGACTACATACACATGTAAGACTGACTAACTTTATAGAATACACATCTGTCTGCTTACCAGGAGGAGGCTGAGAGACTACATACACATGTAAGACTGACTAACTTTATAGAATACACATCTGTCTGCTTACCAGGAGGAGGCTGAGAGACTACATACACATGTAAGACTGACTAACTTTATAGAATACACATCTGTCTGCTTACCAGGAAGGAGGCTGAGAGACTACATACACATGTAAGACTGACTAACTTTATAGAATACACATCTGTCTGCTTACCAGGAGGAGGCTGAGAGACTACATACACATGTAAGACTGACTAACTTTATAAAGTAATAGAGAGAGAATACACAAATGGCTAAGATAAATTAACTATACAAACTAGTAAGACTGAGTTTATAAACGGGTAGAAGAGCAGACCTGGTTTTCAATACATGTGTATTTGATGATCTGTTATTTAAATACTTATTTTCTGTGTGTTTTTTTTATTTATTTTTTAAATAATGTGGCCCGAATCAACAACTTGTATTGGAACTTTTTGAAAGTATTTTCAAATACTTATTTTTCAAATTATTTCCAAATGCTTGCGAGTGTTTTTGAGTCAGTGTATTTGACTCTTTTTAAATACATGCCAATAATTTCCAAGTGTATTTTCAAATACATTCCGATATTCAACTACTTGTCTTTACAAATAAAACATATCGGAATACTTACTTCGAAGTGCAATGTGAAAGTAATTGAGATATTAGAAATAGAATTGGAGCCCAGGTCTGTAATAAAGAGAGGCTGAACAAACGGATCAGAATGGTTACACAAAGAACATTCAAAATATTTATTTTTTTTTTAAACTCTATGATTACCCACACTGTGTATGTCCTCAGGTGACAGAGCTGGAGTGTGTGAGTGGTCAGATGACCGTCATCAAATCCCAGAAGACTGAGCTCAACCAGACGATAGAAGAACTGGAGTCGGCATTGAAGTCCAAGGAGGAGGTAAGGAGTGTGTGTGCGCGCAAGTGCTTGTGGCATGTAAACGGCATTTGTGTGAAGGAGAAACGCATACATGTAAGCGCTGTGTCTTTAGAGCCATTCCAGTATCCCTGCACATTGTACGTTTGGTACTGGCACTGATCCTGTATGTAGCTTACAGTCTCCTGGTTTTTTGTATTTTTGTTGGTTAAACTATTTTGATATTGAATACTGCCCTGTTGGGAAGGGCTTGCAAGATAAGCATTTCACTGTACTTGTGCATGTGACAAATAAAACTTGAAACTTGTAAATGTATCTTTTCCCTCCCTGCAGGAACTGGAGAGGCTGAAAGAGGAAGTGGAGAGCGCCAATGAGTTCCAGACTCAAAAGGAATCACTAACACAGAAACTGCAGGCGAGACGAATGAACACACCGCACTGGGCCTTTTACACACCAGTTCTCTTTCAGTCAGTCAGCTTCGGTACAACATAGTGTGGGCAGTGGCACTCTCGTGACTTCAGTTGAAGGATCTAAAATTACACCTGACAAGGCCAATGAAATCTGCGCCTCGCTGGAAGCCCCGCCTTCCACAGGAGATAAGCTTGAGGCATCAGATTCATTGATTCAATTATTCCTCTCTTCACTTCGGTGTTGACAGGAACGATTCACGCTGCCAAAACAAACATTTGGAACACAGGACTGTCTTATGTTGCACCAACTAAACGGTCCCTTAGCGGTTGAGCGTGCTCATCCCTTCGATAATGATTGGAGAAAAAATTGATAGTTACATATCGGGATATTTTTTTTGACGATATATCGTATAGTTTTGACAATATTACAATATCATTTTTGTGCTTGTTGGCTGTACCTGCACAAAAACTTTGGCATAGCTTGTTCTCCATCTTTCTAAATGGGAAACCAATTTGTTTCAGCACTTTTATTTCCATGACTGATCAAAACTCGTTTTCTCTCATGGCTCTCTCTTGTCCCGCTGCAGCAGACAAACAGTGCCTTCAGGAAGTATTCATAGGCTTTGACTGTATTTTTAAGTAGATTTACCTCAAAACTGCAACTCGGCCACTCGGGAACATTCACCGTCTTCTTGGTAAGCAACTCCAGTGTAGATTTGGCCTTGTGTTTTGTCCTGCTGAAAGGGGAATCCATCTCTTTCTGGTGGAAAGCAGACTGAACTAGATTTTCCTCTATGAGATTTTACCTGCACTTAGCGCCATTCCATTTCTTTATTATCCGGATAGTCTCCCCTCTCCTTAACGACAAGTATACCCATAACATGATTCAGCTACCACTATGCTTGAAAATATGGAGAGTGGTACTCAGTAATGTGCTGTGTTGGATTTGCCCCAAACATAACACTTTTTATTCAGGACAAATAGTAAATTGCTTTGCCAATTTTTTTGGAGTATTACTTTAGTGCCTTGTTGCAGACAGGATGCAGGTTTTGGAGAACAATAAATATTCTGTACAGGCTTCCTTCTTTTCACTCTGTCAATTAGGTTAGTATTGTGGAGTAAATACAATGTTGTTGATCCTCAGTTTTCTCCTATCACAGCCATTAAACTCTATAACTGTTTTAAAGTCCCCATTGGCCGCATGGTGAACTCCCTGACCGGTTTCCTTCCTCTCCGGCAACTGAGTTAGGAAGCACGTCTGTATCTTTGTAGTGACTGTGTATTGACACCATCCAAAGTGTAATTAATAACATCACCATGCTCAAATGGGTATTCATTCTGTTTTTTTTTAAACGAACATTTTTTATCCACCCTTCTTTGCGAGGTATTGGAAAACCCCCCTTAGCTACGTATACTAAACAAAAGAGAGACCCAATTCCACCGTTAGACGGGTTAAAATTAAAAAGCAGATTTCCCTTTTGAGCATTATGAAGTTATTAATTACACTTTGGATGGTGTATCAATACACCGTCACTACAAAGATACAGACGTGCTTCCTAACTCAGTTGCCGGAGAGGAAGGAAACCGGTCAGGGAGTTCACCATGAGGCCAATAGGGACTTTAAAACAGTTACAGAGCATATTGGCTGTACTGGGAGAAAACTGAGGATTGGCAATCCATTGTATATACTCCACAATACTAACCTAAATGACAGAGGGAAAAGAAGAAAGCCTGTACAGAATACAAAATATTCTAAAACATGCATCCTGTTTGCAACGAGGTACTAAAGTAATACATTTTTGTCTTGAAAACTAAGTGTTATGTTTGTGGAAAATCCAATTACGGAATACTACTCTCAATATTCTCAAGACCTGAAAATGGTTGTCTAGCAATGATCAACAACCAATTTGACAGAGCTAGAATAATTTTGAAAAGAGTAGTGGGCAAAGGTTGCACAATCAGGTGTGGAAAGCCCTTAGAAACGTACCCAGAAAGATTCACTGCTGTAGGTAGGTATCGACTTAGGGGTGTGAATACTTGCAGTACCAGTCAAAAGTTTGGACACACCTACTCATTCAAGGGTTTTTCTTTATTTTACTATTTTCTACATTGTAGAATCATATGGAATACATCAAAACTATGGAATAACACATATGGAATCATGTAGTAACCAAAACAAGTGTTAAATCAAGATATATTTTAGATTCTTCAAAGTAGCCACCCTTTTCCTTGAACCAGCATCAACCAGCTTCACCTGGAATGCTTTTCCAACAGTCTTGAAGGAGTTCCCACATATGCTGAGCACTTGTTGGCTGCTTTTCCTTCACTCTGTGGTACAACTCATTCCAAACCATCTCAATTGGGTTGAGGTCAGATGATGGTGGAGGCCAGGTCATCTGATGCAGCACCCCATTCTTCTCCTTCTTGGTCAAATAGCCCTTACACGGCCTGGAGCTGTGGGACATTGATGGAATGTTTTCCCAAAGAAAACTGAACCCATGAATGTTCTAGCAATGTTCCCCTGAAACTTGCCTAGAACATTCATATCTTATGTTCTGAGAACATGGCAACCAGATGGGATGGCTTATCGCTGCAGAAAGCTGTGGTAGCCATGCTGGTTAAGTGTGCCTTGAATTATAAACACAGTTGAAGTCGGAAGTTTACATACACTTAGGCTGGAGTCATTATAACTTGTTTTGCAAACACTCCACAAATGTTTTGTTAACATACTATAGTTTTGGCAAGTCAGTTAGTGCAGGACACAAGTAAATTTTCCAACAATTGTTTACAGATGGATTATTTCACTTATAATTCACTGTACCACAATTCCAGTGGGTCAGAGGTTTACATACACTAAGTTGACTGTGCCTATAAACAACTAGGACAATTCCAGAAAATTATGTCATGGCTTTAAAAGCTTCTGATAGGCTAATTGACATCATTTGAATCAATTCGAAGTGTGCCTGTGGATGCATTTCAAAGCCTACCTTCAAACTCGGTGCCTCTTTGATTGACATCATTGGAAAATCAAAAGAAATCAGCCAAGACCTCAGAGAAAATTGTAGACCTCCACAAGTCTGGTTGATCCTTGGGAGCAATTTCAAAACGCCTGAAGGTACCACGTTCACCTGTACAAACAATAGTACGCAAGTATAAACACCATGGGACCAAGGACCAGTCATACCGCTCAGGAACGAGACGCGTTCTGTCTCCTAGAGATGAACGAGTGCAAAACAATCCCAGAACAACAGCAAAGGACCCTGTGAAGATGCTGGAGGAAACAGGTACAAAAGTATCTATATCCACAGTAAAACAAGTCCTATATCGACATAACCTTAAAGGCCGCTCAGCAAGGAAGAAGCCACTGCTCCAAAACTGCCATAAAAAAAGCCAGACTACGGTTTGCAACTGCACATGGGGACAAAGATCATACTTTTTGGAGAAATGTCCTCTGGTTTGATGAAACAAAAATAGAACTGTTTGGCCATAATGACCATCGTTATGTTTGGAGGAAAAAGGGGGAGGCTTGAACACCATCCCAACCGTGAAGCGTGGGGGTGGCAGCATCATGTTGTGGGGGTGCTTTGCTGCAGGAGGGACTGGTGCACTTCCCAAATAGATGGCATCAAGAGGGAGGAAAATGATGTGGATATATTGAAGCAACATCTCAAGACATCAGTCAAGAAGTAAAAAGCTTGGTCCCAAATGGGTCTTCCAAGTGGACAATGACTGTGTGCGTGCGAGCAAGGAGGCCTACAAACCTGACTCATTTACACCAGCTCTGTCATGAGGAATGGGCCAAAATGCACCCAACTTATTGTGGGAAGCTTGTGGAAGGCTACTCAAAACGTTTGACCCAAGTTAAACAATTTAAAGGCAATCCTACTAAATAATAATTGAGTGTATATAAACTTCTGACCAGCTGGGAATGTGATGAAAGAAATAAAAGCTGAAATAAATCCTTCTCACTACTATTATACTGACATTTCACATTCTTAAAATAAAGTGGTGGTCCTAATTTACCTAAGATGGGGATTTTTTACTCTGATTAAATGTCAGGAATTGTGAAATACTGAGTTTTTAAATGTATTTGTATAAGGTGTATGCAAACATCCGACTTCAATTATAAATCACTGACAGTGTCACCAGCTAAGCACCATCACACTACCTCCTCCATGCTTCAGGGTGGGAACCACATATGCGGAGATCGTTCATTCACCTACTCTGCGTCTCACAAAGACATGGCAGTTGGAACCAAAAATGTAAAATTTGGACTCATTAAAGGACAGATTTCCACCGGTCTAATGTCCATTGCTCGTGTTTCTTGGCCCAAGCAAGTATATTCTTATTGGTGTCCTTTAGTAGTGGTTTCTTTGCAGAAATTCAACCATGAAGGCCTGATTCACGCAGTCCCCTCTGAACAGTTTGGGCTGCAATTTCTGAGGCTGGTAACTCTAATGAACTTATCCTCTGCAGCAGAGGTAACTCTGGGTCTTCCTTTCCTGTGGCAGGTCCTCATGAGAGCCAGTTTCATCAGAGCACTTTGTGGTTTTTGCGACTGCAAATTTTCCACATTGACTGACCTTCATGTCTTAAAGTAATGATGGACTGTCGCTTCTCTTTGCTTATTCGAGCCATAATTTGGACTTGAGCTCTTATTTTGATTGGTTTAACACTTTTTTTTCGGTTATTACATGATTCCATATGTGTTATTTCATTGCTTTGATGTCTTCACTAGAAAATAGTAAAAATAAAGAAAATGATAGAGGTTTTCCTGGGTCTATTTTTAATGCGTATGAGTCCAGCGCTGGGTGCCAGCCGGTCCCCGGCTAAAACCGTGGCAGGCTCGCTGTGACAGAAGTACCATCAAGGGGCACTGCCAATCGGGGTACGTCACTGATTGCCGGAGTCCGTGAACACAGCCTGGCCCGGGTTCCAGGCAAACCTTGGCGCATAAACACAGTTGTGTCAACTCAAAGTTCCACAGTGTTCACGGGTACCAAATGTGTTGCGTCTCCCACACGTGGGTTCAATAAAGTGTCCCTTCTCCACGTTCAGACACATGGTGGTCGAAACCCCAAAATATCCCATCTTTTCCAGTCCACAAGATGGCGTAGCGCCCCTTCAGATGCCACTTGACAGGAGGCTTGCTGTCTGCTCTGACCAATGGCGTGCATGCACAGTGTTGCTCTGGATCACGCGAACGGTGATGTCGGGTTACAGGCTACAATTTGTTGGCCGCCCCTCATGCTCCTGGGGCGTCATCACGTCGACTGTTCCCAAGGCCTTGGTGTCCGTTTTGGGGGAGGCAATATCCTGCCGTCTCCAGACGCGGGCAATCCGAGTGGTTTCTTTGTCGGATCCAGGACGGCTGGTACAGACGGTATTTCCTTTCTTCGAAAAGGGGTCGGGACTTCTCAGCTAACAACAAACATTCCCACAACTTTAGAGAACATTCCCGTAGTTCCCATTAGGTCATTAACTAAAATCTTCATAGGAATGTTCCTGGGATGTTCAATAAATATGTCCAAGAGACCATTCCCGTAATGTCCAATTGTAACCGATGTGAAATGGCTAGCTAGTTAGCGGTGGTGTGCGCTAATAGCGTTTCAATCGGTGACATCACTCGCTCTGAGACCTTGAAGTAGTTGTTCCCCTTGCTCGGCAAGGGCCACGGCTTTTGTGGAGCGATGGGTAACGATGCTTCGAGGGTGACTGTTGACGTGTGCAGAGCGTCCCTGGTTCGCGTCCAGGTCGGGGAGACGGACGTAAAGTCTATACTGTTACACAAAGTAACTTACCCGGAACGTAGTTACTATGTTCTCAGAACTTATGACATGAATGTTCTAGACACGTTTCATGGGAAGGTTGCAAGAACATTCATGTGTCCAGTTTTCTGTTGGGTTAGGAAAACATTCCATCAATGTCCCACCAAATGTACACAGAACATGGTTGTCATGTTCTCAGAACATAAGATATGAATGTTCTAGACACGTTTCATGGGACCGTTGATGGGATATTCTCCCCACCCTCAGAAAACTGGACACGTGAATGTTCTCGCAACGTTCCCATGAATCGCGTCTCGAACATGAACATGTTATGTTCTGAGAATATGGCAATCATGTTCTGTGTGTACTGTTCACTGAAGGAGGGAAACGAGGTACAACACCGACATGGCCCCGCTTCGGCCCATCCCGGTGCAAGGTGAAGAGCCGTGTTAAATTGAAGGAATGTATCACCTGGGGAAGGCAGGGCTTCCAGCAAGGCACAGATTTCATTGGCCTTGTCAGGCGTGATTTTAGATCCTTCAACTGAAGTCGCGAGAGTGCGACGCCCCCATAGTATGTTGTACCTCGTTCCCCTCCTTCAGGGAACAGTAGTTATAATCATAATGTTACGTTTTCACTGGAACGAGTGAGTGTTTTATGAATGTGTGTGTGTGCACATGTTAACACCTGCCCCCCCCCCCCTCCACTCCCAGGAGACGGAGGAGAGGAACCAGATGTTGGAAGCTCAGCTGGTGGAGTTAGAGCAGCGTCTGGAGGGCAGTCAGCTGGAGAGAGAGGCCTTCAGGAAGAGTCTGCGCACCCTGCTGGAGCTGCTGGACGGGAAGATCTTTGAGCTGACAGAGCTCCGAGACAGCCTGGCCAGACTCATTGAGGGCAGCAGCAGCTAGAGGAGAGAAGTGCTCCCCCTGGTGGAGCTTCAGTACTCCTACACCATCACCACCATAATAACAACACAGTGATGGGAGAATACTGCTAGTCAGTGCACAAAGGCACTGCACGGAAATATTCACTCTGTTATTACTACACATATAGTCATTATGCTCCACTCTACTGAAAACGTGCACATTGGTAGTAAATAGATAGACTTGCTCGCTTGGATTTAGTTTTGGCTAATGTTCACAACGTGCATAATGCTGGTACACCTGTATACTGTATGCACATCCACTCACTCACTTCACAGAGGTCCTGTTGAGGCTTTGCTTACACCCTGCCTTCCCTGCCTTCCGTCTCTTCTTCTCCCTCCCTGTGGGATGTTCTTCACGCTCTGACTACAAACTGCTCAAATATTTACAGAGCATTCGGAAAGTATTCAGACCCCTTGATTTCTTCCACATTTTGTTACGTTACAGCCTCATTATTAAAAATGTTTAAATAATTTCGCCATCGATCTACACGCAATACTCCATAATGACAAAGCAAAAACAGGTTTTTAGAATTTTTTTGCAAAACAAATGAATATCACAATTACGTAAGTATTCAGACCCTTTCTCAGTACTTTGTTGAAGCACCTTCAAATTGGGTATGACACTACAAGCTTGGCACACCTGTATTTGGGGAGTTTCTCCCATTATTCTCTGCGGATCCTCTCAAGCTCTGTCAGGTTGGATGGGGAGGGTCACTACACAGCTATTTTCAGGTCTCCAGAGATGTTCGAGCCCAGGTTCAAGTCCAGGCTCTCGCTGGGCCACTCAAGGACATTCAGACTTGTCCCGAAACAACTCCTGCGTTGTCTTGGCTGTGTGCTTAGGGACGTTGTCCTGTTGGAAGATGAACCTTCGGCCCAGTCTGAGGTTCTGAGCGCTCTTGAGCGGATTTACATCAAGGGTCTCTCTGTACTTTGCTACAATCATCTTTCTTTTGATCCTGACTAGTACCTGCCGCTGAAAAACATCCCCACAGCATGATGCTGCCACCACCACGCTTCACTGTAGTGATGGTGCCAGGTTTCCTCCAGACTTCAAGTGCGCTGTCATGTGCTTTTACTGAGGAGAGACTTCTGTCTGGCAACTCTACCATAAAGGCCTGATTGGTGGAGTGCTGCAGAGACAGTTGTCCTTCTAGAAGGTTCTCCCATCTCCACATAGGCACTGTGGAGCTCTGTCAGAGTGACCATCGGGTTCTCCCTGACCAAGGCCCTCCTCCCCTGATTTCTCAGTTTGGCAGGGCGGCCAGCTCTAGGAAGAGTCTTTGGGGACCTTCAATGCAGGCACTGTGTTCTTAGAGATCTTCAATGCAGCAGACATTTTGTGGTACCCTTTCCCAGATCTGTGCCTCAACACAATCCTGTCTCTGAGCTCTACGGACAATTCCTTTGACCTCATGACTTGGTGTTTGCTCTGACATGCACTGTCAACTGTGGGACCTTGTATAGACAGGTGTGCGCCTTTCCAAATCATGTCCAATCAATTGAATTTACCACAGGTGGACTCCAAGTTGTAGAAACATCTCAAAGATGATCAATGGAAACAGGATGCACCTGAGGTTAATTTTGAGTCTCATAGCAAAGGATCTGAATACGTATGTAAATTCTGTTTTTTATATTTAATACATTTGCAAAATTTGTCAATCTTTTTTTCTCTTTGTTATTATGGGTTATTGTGTGTAGATTGATGAGTAACATTTTTTATATAATGCTGTAACGTAACAACATGTGGAAAAAGCCAAGGGGTCTGAATACTCTGGCTAGCATTCCATAGGAGGGGATGTTGAATATGGTTATTTTGCTTCAGGGTTGTCTTCCATCAGACTTTGAACAGGTACAAGGAAACGTTCATTTTCTACATTTTATTTGGTGCAAAATTCAGTTCAGTCATCCAGTCGCTCGCTGGTGGATGTTTTGCTATTATGGTTTCCTCTTCGCTGTCGTCCGCCACACATTCAGGTCTGTTTTTGAACTATTCTTATTCCGTTATTACTACAGTACTTCTATTGCTCTGTTTACTATGGAGATATCAATGTCAGCCAAAAGTACAGTCAGATGATCAGATGTCATGGAAATGGAGTCAGACTCACTGGTCTTTACAGCGTTTCACTGGACTCTTATGGCCGTTCGCTCTGAGGTCCCATCTGACACTGGACTAAGGGTCAGAGGTCAGACAGATGACCTCCCAGTCACTTTATTAAACGCTCCCAATGTCCTCCCTCCTATCACAATGTTACCATGGAGATTGAAGAAGAATCTGGCATATTGTCCGAGATTGAGAACAGATCTTGGACAACCTTCTATACTAAATGAGCAATACAAAGAGGGAGCATCCAGAAGAAAAATAAACATGTTGAAGTCTCACTTTCAGGTATTTTCCTCTTCTTCTGGGAAATGTAAGGAGAGACAACGCTACTCCAGATGCTGGGGTTTGGCTCAGCAGCGACTACAAGTCTTTCCTTTCTATTCACTTTTTATTACAAATACTAATATAACATTTATAGTCTTGTGAAAATGGAATTGTATGTTTGGGTGAATCCAAAACGATTTTTTTTTCTTTATTTCCCCTCCCCTTGTTTCTGTTGCGACTTGGAAGTGCAATGATTGATTGGTTCATGGTGTTTTCCCTTTATTTATTATTCCAGATATAACCACAGATTTTAATGAGAATTGTATCAAACAAAGATGTTTGTCACTTACTCTCGTTTTTTTTTTTGTCTGATATGTGGGTATCAAGGTTTTTTTTTTTTTAGGTATGAGAAAGACTGGCAATATGTTTGAACTATTTAAAAAGCTAATGGATTTATAGTAATTCGTGCAGGTGAGGTTTGCAGAGAGACTTTCTTTCCTTTTGCCAAAATATTTTCCTGTACAGAATGTGAATTTTGTTGACGTTGCCTTTGGTACAAATATGGATCAATGGTAACTAACTACGGTACTTTTGTGGGATTTACTATTGCCAAAAATCTGTGATAATGTATAAAAAATTCTAACTATATGTATACGTGAAGAACACTATTTAAAGGTCAACTTTGGGCACGAAAAGTGGTCAGACACTGCCCCTTTCTCAAACAGAAATGGGGTGTGCCTTTGGTGGTTCGTTGATGTGTCGTGCGTTGCGACCAATTTTGTTTTGGATGGAAGCTGTAGATATTGGTAAGAAATGGCACTTCTTTAGCCAAATATCTTACTCATCCAATTATTTAAGTTTTTAAGCATTGACCTGGTATGATGGCGCAGTGATCAGTTACAGTTTAAAGCCATTATTTCAGTTTTTGCCCAACGTCGACCTTTAAGAGCTTGTTGTTGGTTCTAGTATCTTTGGGAGACTTAAATGGGGTGTCTGGGTGAGTTGGCTTTATAGCGTTTCATTTATGATCTGTACTTCTACAGTTTGAAAGGGGAGAAACATTTGAGTAATCATTTTAAATGTTGATTATGCCACATGCTTAAACACAATTGTAATTTTCAGTTTATAGTAAAATAAAAAAAAATTTAACATGAGGGTTGTGTAATATTTTCCCCATTTTCACTCATCTGAATGTTGCTCGTTTCTTTGGTTGTCTAATCTGTACATTATTCTCTGTAGAGACCAGTTAAGATCCCATGCAGTCCTCTTGCTTGTATAAAAATCACATCCACTTACTGCCTAAAGGGGTTCATCTGGCAGTATTTTTATGAATGACTATTTGTGGTTAACGTGGATGTTCTAGGCCCAACAGAAGGCTGGCTGGTTTGGCCAAACACTGAGTTCTAATGGCTCTGTGATGCCAAGTCAAAGAACAGGACAGGGAGACATTTTGGTACTTTGTTTTATTTTGAAGGGGGAAAAAATAACTGGGATATATATAAAGCAGTTAGGAATGCGATGACGGGAAAAGACGAGTCAAATGCAAAAAAAAAAGCACATTAAATTGTGTGGTATTGCTTTAGAAATCCTTACTCCATTTCTTAAAACAAAAGTTACTCAATAAATACGTTTTTAAGCATGCCAATGTATTTTCAGGATGTACACTTGATTACATTATAATACATTTTTCAGTTTAATATTGCACTTATCTAGTGACAGATTCATCTTCAAATCAGACCAGGCCAGCCACATGCATAAGGTCATAGGTCAAACTGTAGACATAAGATTAGATGGCTAAAAATGGAAACTAATACATTTGGATTATACAAAGATATGTATAAAAGAAAACATACATAAATACAATGATGAAAACGAGTGATTTCCCAACAGATATACATACTGTAAAAACCTGTCTACCGAGAACATGAGACAGGACTAGGAGGGCATCTCATAACTAAAATGACTGCCTCTAGACTCTTAAACTTCTCTCCATCTGCACTAAGAAAGTGGAAAGCTAATTCCACTGAGTCATTCCACTATGTTGCTGTCACCTACCCACGCTTTATAGATCAGTGCAAATGGAGAGGAGACGAGGAACCCACTTCATACTGAGACGCAGCCAGAGATCTGGATGCTGCAGAAAGTCACATGATTGGATTTTGACCACTTGCCATAAAGACACAGCATGAGCTCCATATGCTCAGTCCACTAACTCACTGAGGTTAGTTACCACACCACTAGTGGATTCAGTGAGGTAAACACACAGAAATATGATGAATGGAGCTGACAGGATCCCTATTCTATATGACAGACAATCATATCAGCACCATACATTTCTATGTGACTGTTTTTCAAGACCACTGAAGATGGTGCTGGAAAAATACAGTACTACGACCTTTGACCTGGCCAAACAATTTGGACAGCAGTTGTGCACTCTCAGTCCTTCAGTTCCTAACAGTACAGCATTCTTTCTTCATTGTGTCCTTCATACAGTGCAAGAATCGTTTCAGTTTTGACAACACTTAGATATAAAAACGGATAAAATAGTCAAACGTAGATAAAACATGAAGCGACTCCTGGTAAAACCGCTACTAGTGGACTCGCTTGGAAAATAATAGCAGTAAAAACAAGGCAGTAAAAAAAAAAAAAAACACCTTTCGAAATAAAAATGACCGTAAAAGGTAATAGTTAAAAAATGTCAACAGAAACAACACACTTCATGAATATTAATATGGTATTTGGAATGAATGACACCTGTGTAGAGCTGGATACTTCAGCTGGCTGTCAGGGCTCCGATCTTACAGAGAACATCATCATGACTTCTCAACCCCAATATCAGGGGTGGCCAAGCTCACCCATGTGGGTGCAAGCTTTTGTTCCAGCCAAGCAATAACACACCTTATTCTGCAGGGGGTTGAAGAAAACGCTCAATCCTGTCACATGTAAAAGCAAACACACCACAGCAACCTACAGTTCAACTCTCCAACCTCATAGTTCAGTCTACATACGGGATCCCAGAACCCTGGCTTTCTAGTCGGTGCACTGACAAGGGGCCCTTATTCCCCCACTTGGTACAGGACAATGAAGGAATATTATTTCCATAGTGACTTCCATCACAAGGATCTCAATGTGCTTGACTTGGGATAGAGCAGGAGGAGCACAACATAGAAAAGCAGGAGGAAAGGCTAGTGGTCCATTTCAAAGACGAGAAGAAACAGTAAGAAAAAGTTACTTCTGACCTATTTTCTGAAGATAAAAAAGACCAGGAAACATCTCACCGCTTTCTGGGTCTGTCCGTGTGGAGCCAGAAATAGTAGATAGTAGCAGGCTGAGATCAAAGGTCAGAGTCCCAGTCGGTGCAGGGCAGGCCCTCATCCTCAGACTCGGACTCGGGCGAAGCCTCCTTGATGCGTCTCAGGGCTTCGTGGATGGAGCGGGTCAAAGCGTCGGCAGAGTGGGGGAACGAGCCCTTGGGGTGCCGCTGCTGGTCCGGTCGCGTCCGCACCTTCCTCAGCCTAACGCCCTGCCTGATCTGGGCCAGGATGTTGTTGCTCTCGTCATCGTCTGGATCGGGGGCTAGGACCCGGAGCTCTGCCTTCCGCAGGTGGAAGCTGCCTCGCTTGAGGGAGTTCAGGACCTCGTCCATGGGGGAACTCGCTGCAGAGACGGGAGAATGGAACAATGTCAGAGGAAAAATCGAGTCAATTTCTCATTCAGAGATTTTCCTTTAAAATACATTATTAGTAATAGTATGTTGTCATGACTCACCTCTCCTCCACTGTGAGGAGTCCAGTGAGGCGGTCTTCTTCAGTTTCTTCCTGGCTGTCTGCAGCTGACTGCTGTCAAAGAACCGTGGGGAGAAAGGAGCCAGAGGGAGAGGCTCTGAATCCAACCCAGCCTTGGACTGCCGAACTGGGCTAGTGGGGTGAGCCTGCTCCCCTCCTTCACTGGAGAGGTCCTCTAAGGAGGGAGGGGGTGGAGGAGGAGGAGGTGGTGGAGGTGCAGAGGACGGGAGCGCTGAGAGAGGAGTTAGAGAGGAGGGGGCAGAGAGCTCTGAGAGGTCAGCGGTGTCTGTCTGGACGCTGGCAGCTAGGGTCTCAGGCCTCCCCGCAGGGGAGAGGGGGGAGGAGGAGATGGTTTTCTTCCGGGACTGGCTGTGAGACATGAGCAGTCTGCTGGACTTCAGAGTCACCTGACCAGGGAAACGCTGCAACAGACAGAACCAACAGTTACAACATGACCCGGGTCTAAACACAGCATGAGAGTTTGAGTGTTCTTCAGAGGTAGCGGCGACCTCACCTGTTTGAAGCTGCGTAGTCTGTCCAGAGTTCTTGATCTATCCAGACTCATTTTGGTGTTACTCCTCTCCTCCTCCTCTTCCTCCTGCTCCTCCTCTCGCTACGGAGAAACACAGATAGGATGAAGAACAATACTCACCATCATCCCTGTTATACTGAATCAACACAAACGGGACTCCTTGAAAACACGCCACTTCGATACAATTATGACCAGAAGTGACTTTTCGCAGAAGGTTAGGAAAGCATTTTCGCTAACCCTAACCCTTTTCCTAACCTTAACCTAATTCTCCTAGCCTGCCACATTAATTATCCTAACCTGCTACGCAAGTTCTCCTAACCTGCCACATAAGTCACATACAGTTGAAGTCAGAAGTTTACATACTTTAAATGTATTTGGCTCAGGTGTAAGTATTTCACAATTCCTGACATTTAATCCTAGTACTAATTCCCTGTCTTAGGTCAGTTAGGATCACCACTTTATTTTAAGAATGTGAAATGTCAGAATAATAGTAGAGAATGATTTATTTCAGCTTTTATTTCTTTCATCACATTCCCAGTGGGTCAGAAGTTTACATACAGTCATGGCCAAAAGTTTTGAGAATGACACAAATATTATATTCCTCAAAGTTTGCTGTTTCAGCATCTTTAGATATTTTTTCAGATGTTACTATGGAACATTGACATATAACTACAAGCATTTCATAAGTGTCAAAGGCTTTTATTGACAATTACATGAAGTTGATGCAAAGAGTCAATATTTGCAGTGTTGACCCTTCTTTTTCAAGACCTCTGCAATCCGCCCTGCATGCTGTCAATTAACTTCTGGGCCACATCCTGACTGATGGCATGCTGTCAATTAACTTCTGGGCCACATCCTGACTGATGGCATGCTGTCAATTAACTTCTGGGCCACATCCTGATGGTTGCCCATTCTTGCATAATCAATGTTTGGAGTTTGTCAGAATTTGTGGGTTTCTGTTTGTCCACCCGCCTCTTGAGGATTGACCACAAGTTCTCAATGGGATAAAGGTCGGGGAGGGAGGGGGGGGTTCCTAAGCCATGGACCCAAAATATCAATGTTTTGTTCCTCGAGCCACTTAGTTATCACTTTTACCTTATGGCAAGGTGCTCCATCATGCTGGAAAATGCATTGTTTGTCACCAGACTGTTCCTGGATGGTTGGGAGAAGTTGCTCTCTGATGATGTGTTGGTACCATTCTCTATTCATAGCTGTGTTCTTAGGCAAAATTGTGAGTGAGCCCACTCCCTTGGCTGAGAAGCAACCACACACATGAATGGTCTCAGGATGCTTTACTGTTGTATGCTTTACCACAGGACTGATGGTAGTGCTCACCTTGTCTTCTCCGGACAAGCTTTTTTCCAGATGCCCCAAACAATCGGAAAGGGGATTCATCAGGGAAAATGACTTTACCCCAGTCCTCAGCAGTCCAGTCCTCAGCAGTCCAGTCCTCAGCAGTCCAGTCCTCAGCAGTCCAGTCCTCAGCAGTCCAGTCCTCAGCAGTCCAATCCCTGTACCTTTTGCAGAATATCAGTCTGTCCCTGATGTTTTTCCTGGATAGAAGTGGCTTCTTTGCTGCCCTTCTTGACACCAGGCCATCCTCCAAAAGTCTTCGCCTCACTGTGCGTGCAGATGCACTCACACCTGCCTGCTGCCATTCCTGAGCAAGCTCTGTACTGGTGGTGCCCCGATCCCGCAGCTGAATCAACTTTAGGAGACGGTCCTGGCGCTTGCTGGACTTTCTTGGTGCCCTGAAGCCTTCTTCACAACAATTTAACCGCTCTCCATGAAGTTCTTGATGATCCCATAAATGGTTGATTTAGGTGCAATCTTACTGTCAGCAATATCCTTGCCTGTGAAGCCCTTTTTGTGCAAATCAATGATGACGGCATGTGTTTCCTTGCAGGTAACCATGATTGACAGCGGAAGAACAATGATTCCAAGCACCACCCTCCTTTTGAAGCTTCCAGTCTGTTATTCGAAATCAATCAGCATGACAGAGTGATCTCCAGCCTTGTCCTCATCAACACTCACACCTGTGTTAACGAGAGAATCACTGACATGATGTCATTTTGATCCTTTTGTGGCAGGGCTGAAATGCAGTGGAAATGTTTTGGGGGATTCAGTTCATTTGCATGGCAAAGAAGGACATTGCAAATAATTGCAATTCATCTGATCAATCTTCGTAACATTCTGGAGTATATGCAAATTGCCATCATACAAACTGAGGCAGCAGACTTGGTGAAAATTTATATTTGTGTCATTCTCAAAACTTTTGGCCACGACTGTACACTCAATTAGTATTTGGTAGCATTGCCTTTGAATTGTTTAACTTGGGTCAAACATTTCCACAAGCTTTCCACAAGCTTCCCACAATAAGTTGGGTGAATTTTGGACAATTCCTCCTGACAGAGCTGGTGTAACTGAGTCACGTTTGTAGGCCTCCTTGCTCGCACTCTTTTTCAGTTCTGCCCACACATTTGCTATAGGATTGAAGTCAGGGCTTTGTGATGGCCACTCCAATACCTTGACTTTGTTGTCCTTAAGCCATTTTGCCACAACTTTGGAAGTATGCTTGGGGTTATTGTCCATTTGGAAGACCCATTTGCGACCAAGCTTTAACTCCCTGACCGATGTCTTGAGATGTTGCTTCAATATATCCACATCAGTTTCCTCCCTCATGAAGTGCACCAGTCCCTCCTGCAACAAAGAACCCCCACAACATGATGCTGCCACCACCGTGCTTCACGATTGGGATGGTGTTCTTCGGTTTGCAAGCCTCACCCTTTTTCCACAAACATGACAATGGTCATTATGGCCAAACAGTTCTATTTTTGTTTCAGACCAGAGGACATTTCTCCAAAAAGTATGATCTTTGTCCCGATGTGCAGTTACCAAACTTAGTCTGGCTTTTTATGGCGGTTTTGGAGCAGTGGCTTCTTCCTTGCTGAGCAGCCTTTCAGGTTATGTCAATATAGGACTCATTTAACTGTGGATATAGATACTTTTGTACCTGTTTCCTCCAGCATCTTCCCAAGTTCCTTGGCTGTTGTTCTGGGATTGATTTGCACTTTTCGCACCACAGTACGTTCATCTCTAGGAGACAGAACGCGTCTCCTTCCTGAGCGGTATGATGGCTGCGTGGTCCCATGGTGTTTATACTTGCTTACTATTGTTTGTACAGATGAACGTGGTACCTTCAGGCGTTTGGAAATTGCTCCCAATGATGAACCAGACTTGTGGAGGTCTACAATTTTTTTTCCTGAGGTCTTGGCTGATTTCTTTTGATTTTCCCATGATGTCAAGCAAAGAGGCACTGAGTTTGAAGGTAGGCCTTGAAATACATCCACAGGTACACCTCCAATTGGCTCAAATTATGTCAATTAAAAGCTTCTAAAGCCATGACATAATTTCTCTGGAATTTTCCAAGCTGTTTAAAGGCACAGTCGACTTAGTGTATGTAAACTTCTGACCCACTGGAATTGTGATACAGTGACTGATAGGTGAAATGGGCGGCAGAGTAGCCTAGTGGTTAGAGCGTTGGACTAGTAACCGGAAGGTTGCAAGTTCAAACCCACGAGCTGACAAGGTACAAATCTGTCGTTCTGCCCCTGAACAGGCAGTTAAACCCACTGTTCCTAGGCAGTCATTGAAAATAAGAATTTGTTCTTAACTGACTTGCCTGGTTAAAGAAAGGTAAAAAAAAAACATTCTAAAATGTCTATAAACAATTGTTGGAAAAATTACTTGTGTCATGCACAAAGTAGATGTCCTAACCGACTTGCCAAAACTATAGTTTGTTAATAACTTCACTAGGGTAGGGGGCAGCATTTGGAATTTTGGATGAAAAGCGTGCCCAATAATACGCCAAATTTCCAGCCATGAGCCCAGCGCGTGATCGGGAGTGCACATTTCTTGTTTACCTTTTTTCTTGACGAAGCTTTTGTCCGATTTAAATATGCGCTTTTGTCCGATTTAAATATGCGCCAATTTCAACTGAGGTTTTTGGACATAAAGATTAACTTTATCAAACAAAACACACATTTATTTTGTAACATGAAGTCCTGTGAGTGCCATCTGATGAAGATCAAAGGTTAGTGATTAATTTAATCGCTATTTCTGACTTTTGTGAGCCCTCTCCTTGGCTGGACAATGGCTGTATGGTTTTCTGTGACTAGGCGCTGACCTAACATAATCAGATGGTGTGCTTTCACCGTAAAGCCTTTTTGAAATCGAACACTGTGGTTGGATTTACAAGAAGTTTATCTTTAAAGTGGTGTATAATACTTGTATGTTTGATGAATAATTATGGGATTTCTGTTGTTTTGAATTTGGCGCCCTGCAATTTCACGTGCTGTTGTTGAGGTGGGGCGCTACCATCCCACTGGTGCCAGAGAGGTTAACAAGAATTTGTGGAGTGGTTAAAAAACAAGTTTTAATAACTCCAACCTAAGCGTACGTAAACTTCCGACTTCAACTGTAGCTATATCGAAGTGGCGAGTTTATAGGGAATCTCAAACACAAACACTAATGAAAGACAACGTACCTGTTGCAGCGCTTGATGTGATGTCTGGTCGTCCTGACTACCCTGGCGTTGCTGTATCTTCTGGTTGTGGTTGACGATACAGATCTCCTGGTTTTAGGTAAACAAGACATATTAGAGCCAAAACATTACAGGAGGATGTAAGACGTAAACAAAGTATTGGTTTTCTGCTTCCTTTTTGTTCTCGGGGCAGGCTTTCAGGGCTTTGATTGGTTAGCAAGTCCAGAGGTAAGCGTGTGATTGGTTGCTAATTACCTTTTTGTTCTTAAGGTAGACCTTCTTGGTGGTGATGCGTCCCCTGCGTGCCTCTAGCTGTCTGGTCCTCTGCTGCAGCTGGCTAAACTCGTCTCGGAGGGAGGGAGGGGGAGCTGAGGGTTCCTCCACCCCCTGCATGGCATCAGGACTCTCATACGCATCATAATACACCACCTCGTCCTGGCGCTCTGTGGGAGAGAGGATCACTGTTTAGTACAGTAGGCCACAGTCTTTCTACAGAGGCTCTGGAGCTGAGCAGTTATAACAGGCAGAAGTGTTGATTAACAGCAACAGGTATATGTGTATAGTAGTGTTGTCACGATATCTGTATCGCGATACTAGGAAGTAAGGAAGCAAAGGAAACAAAACATGAAGTGGACTAAATTTCATGAAGAAAACATAGAAAAAAATAGCCTTGTGTTGTAGCCCAGGGTCACATTTGATTATTTGATGAGCTCAATATTTTGCAAAAGTAGGTTTTAAAGGACCATAGAGTTAAGTGCTGAAGTGCTGACTTGCTGCACCCTCGACAACTACTGTGATTATTATTATTTGACCATGCTGGTCATTTATGAACATTTGAACATCTTGGCCATGTTCTGTTATAATCTCCACCCGGCACAGCCAGAAGAGGATTGGCCACCCCTCATAGCCTGGTTCCTCTCTAGGTTTCTTCCTAGGTTTTGGCCTTTCTAGGGAGATTTTCCTAGCCACTGTGCTTCTACACCTGCATTGCTTGCTGTTTGGGGTTTTAGGCTGGGTTTCTGTACAGCACTTTGAGATATCAGCTGATGTACGAAGGGCTATACAAATACATTTGATTTGAAGTCTGCTTTGTGTTTTCGTTTTCGACAAGGAAAATCTGGTACCGTAGTATCGCTAGTGTATAATATTATTGTCCACCAGTGATCTGTCTGCGTAGACCTGTGCGCTGGCCATTAAGCAGCAGTTCCTAGTCTGAATGTTCGTTAGCAGCAACAGGTATAAAGTGTGTAGTATTACCAGTGATCTGTCTGCGTAGACTGGTGAGCTGGGCATTGAGCAGCAGTTCCTCACAGCGCAGCACCTCAGCCTGGATGTCATAGAGCTGCAGCTGGAGCTCATAGTACAGCGCCTCCATCTGGTCCAACCGCAACATGGCATCCTCTCCCTCCTGCAGGTTTTGCATCTGAGACACCCAGAGAGAGAGAAAGAGATGGTCAGAAAGACAGAGTATTGTGTACCTAGGGTAGCTGATGTGCGTTGAGATATCTGGTGTAAAATGGCTGCCGTGGCATTGGTGGTGGATGAGGAGTGACTCCCCAATACAATGTGCTTTGAGAGTCTGGAAAAGTGCTATAGCATTAGTAGTACCTCCGGTTTCAGGCTGTTTCCTCTGCTCCAGTCAGATCTCCTTTATTACTTTTATAACAGTAGTAGTACTGTAGTAGTAGTAGTAGTAGTAGTACCTCCTGTTTCAGGCCATGTTTCCTCTGCTCCAGGCAGATCTCCTTTATTACTTTTATAACAGTAGTAGTACTGTAGTAGTAGTAGTACCTCCTGTTTCAGGCCATGTTTCCTCTGCTCCAGGCAGATCTCCTTTATTACTTTTATAACAGTAGTAATATAGTAGTAGTAGTACTGTAGTAGTGGTAGTAGTAGTAGTAGTAGTAGTAGTACCTCCTGTTTCAGGTCATGTTTCCTCTGCTCCAGTCAGATCTCCTTTATTACTTTTATAACAGTAGTAGTACTGTAGTAGTAGTGTAGTAGTAGTAGTAGTACCTCCTGTTTCAGGCCATGTTTCCTCTGCTCCAGTCAGATCTCCTTTATTACTTTTATAACAGTAGTAGTACTGTAGTAGTACTGTAGTAGTAGTAGTAGTACCTCCTGTTTCAGGCCATGTTTCCTCTGCTCCAGTCAGATCTCCTTTATTACTTTTATAACAGTAGTAGTACTGTAGTAGTGGTAGCAGTAGTAGTAGTAGTAGTAGTACCTCCTGTTTCAGGCCATGTTTCCTCTGCTCCAGTCAGATCTCCTTTATTACTTTTATAACAGTAGTAGTATAGTAGTAGTACTGTAGTAGTGGTAGTAGTAGTACCTCCTGTTTCAGGCCATGTTTCCTCTGCTCCAGGCAGATCTCCTTGGCCCTCATCAGCTGCAGTGTTTCCTTGGACACGGCGTACTGCAGACGCTCCATGCGGTCCACGGCTGCAGCCCACGCCGCCTTGCCAAACTTCCTCTGGTCCACACGCATCCGCTCGTAAACCGCTGGAACACACACAGATTTTTTTTATTTTTATACAAAGGCCCAAAGGTAGACAAATTATGTTTGAGGTTTTAACCCGAGTGTGAGCCAGTTGATTGTTGGGTTAAGGTGATTGGGGGAAGAGTTTAGACAAAGCAATTTAAAGCATGGAGATTCGGGTCTGACTCGGAGGGAGTGTCGGTATAATAGTCTGTCTATAGGCGATGCATAGCTCTGGAGTTTGCCTCTACAGAGTGTTGTGTGTGTGTAACTTACCTTTCTGAGCCCTGGCGGTGGTCTCGAAGAACTTGACGGTGAGATCCTGTATGGAGAGGACGGCGGCGTGAGCCTTTCTCGTCCACTCCTCATCCTCCCTCCTCAGTCCCTCCACGCGACGAGGCCCCAGACGCTCCGTCTCCAGGGAGATCTGACCCAGAGGGGACACAGGTCAACAGGGGTCACGCAAAGGTCAAATCAACTTCATTCTTTTTGTTTGTCTAAGATTTTATTTGACATAAACAATGAATTAAAAAACATACACATACAAACAAATACATCATACAAACATCACCCCTGCCGAGACCCACTAGCCCCCATATCCAGTAGCCTTATATCCTTTTTGCCACAAACTGCACAATTTACCTTCTCTCCATCGCCGCGCTCTTTCAATTCTTAAATAATAAAGCATTTGATCTTTCCATTGCGTGGACGGCAGAGGATTGGCAATTTTTTGGG
Source organism: Oncorhynchus gorbuscha (assembly GCF_021184085.1). Classification (NCBI taxonomy): domain Eukaryota; kingdom Metazoa; phylum Chordata; class Actinopteri; order Salmoniformes; family Salmonidae; genus Oncorhynchus; species Oncorhynchus gorbuscha. Next base: position 5,281,517 of record NC_060192.1, on the reverse strand, counting down.
GGTACAAGTGTTTTTTTAAAGGTAAATCGGTGAGAAGAGTACTGTCCAACCCATCGGGTAGCTCGCTGCCCCCTCATATGTCATGTCTTGGAATATACAGACAGATGAATTAAACGCACATTTACATTGCAATACCTCTGACACCCATCTTTCCAACTCCGACCCATGACTTTGGAATTTTGTAACATTCCCAGAAGGCATTAATTATTTACTCATTATAGTTTTACACTTCAGACATGACTGCAATGGTGCTGTAGAATTTGGGGATTTTGTCTCTTGTATAATACATTCGATACATTCATTTATACTGGATTGAGCGTACATTTTCATGAACTGTAATTGTGTTAGTTATGTTCCAGCATTCCCTCAATCTTGTGCCAACGTCAGTTATTTTTAAGTCTTGGTTCCAATAGTTTATATTTTTTTCTAAAGAGATTGTCAGTTGGATATTCTCTCTGCAAGGTTTTTTATATCTTCCCTGTCATATGAAAAAATGTTCTGACTCTAATACGATTCCCTCAAGGTTGCTCTGGTGACCAAAAGATTTAAAATCAACATTTGGTGATATAAAACTTCCCAGTTGGATCCATTTGAAAATATCTACTCAAATTGCTTTTTAAAGCTGTAATGGGAATAAATGTATTTCCTGTCACCAAGTCATTTATGGTTTCTATGCCTTTAGTTTTCCATGTGGGCCAACTTATCGGTGAATTATGAAAAGCTATCCAACGATAGTTCCATAAGGTTGTGTTTTTAGGAAGTGATATTGGTTCTTGTAGAATACGTTTCTGTCATGCCTTGGTCATTGTATCTTGTGTTTTTGTTATATGTTTGGGTAGGCCAGGGTGTGACATGGGTTTATATGTTGTATTTTCGTATTAGGGTTTGTATTAATTGGGAGTGTGTATTATTAGGGGTGTGTCTTGTTAGGCTTGGCTGCCTGAGGCGATTCCTAATTGGAGTCAGCTGATTCTAGTTGTCTCGGATTGGGAACCGTATTTAGGTAGCCTGAGTGCGCGTTGTATTTCGTGGGTGATTGTACCTGTCTTAGTGTTAGTCACCAGATAGGCTGTATTAGTTTCATTCGTTTGTTGTTTTCTTCTTCCGTTATTTCATGTACCGTATTCGCTTCATTAAAAGTCATGAGTAACCTACACGCTGCATTTCGGTCTGACTTTCTACAAACAACAGACGAAGATCATTACAGTTTCATTTCCTATGAAGTTGTTAATGTTCTTAGCTTTATCTTTTGAAAATAGACACGTGAAACGATTCTGCAGACAAGCATTTTCAATATGTACCCATTGTTCCTCTATAGTGTATTTAACTATATGTCACAAGTAAAAGCCCTGGGTGGCGAGTTGATACAATTCCAAGTCTGGAAGGTGAAAACCACCCTCTGACTTAGGAAGAAGTAAAACGTTCCTTTTAAATCTATGAATTTGATTTGCCCATATAAAGTCTGTTATAGTATACTTTTTAAAGAATGTTTTCGGTGGGGTAATTGGTATTACTGAAAATAAATACAAAACCTTTAGCAGCCATGCCATTCTAAAAGAGGTTTATTCTACCTGAAAGATTTACATACAGATTATTCCATTTAATTAGATCTGCTTTCATAGTGTTGAGTCATTTTTTGTAGTCTACTTAAAGGAATGCTGCAGATCTGGGAGTTATTATTTTTCCCGGTTGCCATTATTTTGAATTTTTCCATGTTCAATTTATAACCTTCCAGGTGAATCAACAGCCTGATCAACTCTATGCGAAGGAGATGTGTCGCGCTGCATGAGGCAAATGGTGGTCACACCAGATACTGACTGGTTTTCTGATCCAAGGCCCTAGCTTTTTTATTTTTTCTTGTTGGTATTTGTGACCAACAGATGCATAGCTGTATTCCCAGTCATGTGAAATCCATAAATTAGGGCCTAATGAATGTATTTCAATTGATTGATGTCCTTTTATGAACTGTAACTCAACAAAATCTTTAAAAATATTGCCTGTTTGTTCAGTGTATTATATCATTCAAGTATATTTTTGCTTTAGGACATCTATACAATATTTGTATTGAATGTTGTAATGTCTGCTTCCAACTCACACTCTCAAACTCATAGATCCCCTGAACACAGCCCACACTCTCAAACACATAGATCCCCTGAACACAGCCCACTTTCCAGCTCACACTCTCAAACTCATAGATCCTCTAAACGCAGCCCACTCTCCAGCTCACACTCTCAAACACATATATCCCCTGAACGCAGCTCACTCTCCAGATCCCAATCACCTGAATTCTAATCACCTGTTCACACACCTGTATGTCATTATCACACACGATTTAGTTCAGTTCTTTATACCCCATCACTGTGAGGTATTGTTTGTTTTGTGACACTTCTTTCGTAGCTCTGTTTTTCCCGCGATTTACTTCTCCCGTGTATGATAGTTTTTGCCTGCCTCACTAACGACACCTTTTGCCTATTCCCTGCATGTACTTTAGGATTTCCTGTTATCTACCTATTGCCTGATCTCCCGGATGACGTTACTAGCCTTTTCCCTGCCTGTACTGTTGCCCTTTTGGACCCCCTGCCTGCCCCTGGACCCAGCTACCTGCCTCCTCCTGTGGTCCTGTACAATAAACAGCTGCAATGTAATCGCCATTTCTGATTTTTGTGAGCCCTCTCCTTGACTGGAAAATGGCTGTATGGTTTTCTGTGACTAGGTGCTGACCTAACAATCGTTTGGTGTGCTTTCGGCGTAACGCCTATTTGAAATCAGACACTGTGGCTGGATTTACAAGATGTTTATCTTTAAAATGGTGTAAAATACTTGTATGTTTGATGAATAATTATGGGATTTCTGTTGTTTTGAATTTGGCGCCCTGCAATTTCACTGGCTGTTGGCGAGGTGGGACGCTACCGTCCCACATATCCCAGAGAAGTTATTAATCAGCAGGGGACTCTCCAGATTTGAATATAACTGTTTGATGCAGTGAACTAGGAAGTACTGAATTAAGCGACGTGTGTTGTCATTTGTGTAAATAGGGGGCTACTTTGTCCAAATGGTTGAATAGAATTCTACGCGAAAACCATCCATTCCTGGTGCTTTTCTCCGTGCTAAAATTTTAACAGCAATTCAGATTTATTCTTGGGTGATATCTGTTTTTAATGAAAAAATGTTGTATGCTGATAGTTGCTGCAGAGTTAGAGTCTTAGATGGCTATAGTTCCTGTGGGCTGTTTAATTCTGATTTAAATTCATTTTCATAATAACTTGTGATTAAATTGCATTGTAACTTCAAATGACTGCTTCTGTATCTTTATCTTGTAAAATTATAACTGGTTTAGCATTTATTAGTTTTGTGAGAGCTGCGAGGTATTTCCCAGGTTTATTTACCATTAAGTAGTTATTTGAGTTTAACCTTTTATTTTCTTCTTCACCTTGTAAATACTTTTTGGGATACTTTTTATGGGATACTTTTTATGGGATACTTTTTATGGGATACTTTTTATGGGATACTTTTTATGGGATACATTTTATGGGATATATTTGGGGATACTTTTTAAGATAGAAAGAAAACAAATCACTAAACAAAATGTAACTTTTGGCGATGTTATGATGGTGTGAGATTATAATTCCCCTAATGTACGCCTTAAAGGCATCCCAAATTATATTGGGGGTTGGCTTTTTTCTGTCCTCTTATGTCCATATTTGTAAGGGTTTACATTTTCTCGTCTAAGTTTTGAATCAAGTTCTGGTATAGAAGACGCACTCTGTTCATTCTCCAAATTCTGTTGCTAAATGTATTTTACATTGGTGTAATTAAGCATGATACTAGAGAATGATTCGACATCACCATTTCATGATTTTTTGGAAATAAAAATGAAGTCAATTTTGAATAGCTCTTCTTAAAAAGGATAAAAAGGAACAGTATTTTGGAGTTGGGAACAGTATATCTCCAGTTGTCCGGTAAAATATTTGTAGACATTTTTCTGCCTCTTTGGAGACTCCCTAAATGTGCCTTTTTTATTACTATGTCTGTCAATCTTATCGAACGTGAAAAACAGCTTCTATCTCAAGGCTAAATAGTCATCACTGGACGGGTACCACCCGGCTACTCAACCCTGCACCTTAGAGGCTGATGCCCTATACACAGTTGAAGCCGGAAGTTTTCATACACCTTAGCCAAATACATTTAAACTCAGTTTTTCACAATTACTGACATTTAATCCGAGTTCAAATTCACTGTATTAGGTCAGGTAAGATCACCACTTTATTTTAAGAATGTGAAAGCAGAGAGAATTATTTTTTTCAGCTTTTCATCACATTCCCAGTGGGTTAGAAGTTTACATACACTCAATTAGTATTAGGTGGCCTTCCACAAGCTTTCCCACAATAAATTGGGTGAATTTTGGTCCATTCCTCCTGACAGAGCTGGTGTAACTGAGTCAGGTTTGTAGGCCTCCTGGCTCGCACACGTTTTTTCAGTTTTCCCACACATTGTCTATAGGATTGAGGTCAGGGCTTTGTGATGGCCATTTCAATACTTTGACTTCGTTGTCCTTAAACCATTTTTTCCACAACTTTGGAAGTATGCTTGGGGTCATTGTCCATTTGGAAGACCCATTTGCAACCAAGCTTTAACTTCCTGACTGATGTCTTGAGATGTTGCTTCAATATATATACAACATGATCCCACTGGATTTGTGATACAATGAATTATAAGTGAAATAATCTGTCTGTAAACAATTGTTGGAAAAATGACTTGTGTCACGCACAAAGTAGATGTCCTAACCGACTTGCCAAAACTATAGTTTGTTAAAACAAGAAATTTGTGGAGTGGTTGAAAATCGAATTTTAAATGACTCCAACCTAAACGTATGTATGTAAACTTCCGACTTCAACTGTATATCTACAGAAATAAAAACAGATCTTGGTTCTGTTGCCTGTGAGTGTTTGTATAATAACCTACTGATTCCGTGAGCACCAAGCCTCACCCAACCACAACATGTCAGATAAATCTTTGCTATGCACCGCTTGCTCCTTACCTTCGTTTTCTTGATCTCCAGTATCGTCAAATGTCTTCCACACATTCGACTTCCTCCTGAGCAACCAAACATTCCCCCGTTTTGAGTTTATTTGTCATGTCATCTGCATTCCATTGGCTGTCATGTATTACAGTGACCCTGGTCATTGGTGACTCTATTACCTGTAGTATTAGACTTAAAACGAATCATCCAGCGATCATACACTGTTTACCAGGGGGCAGGGCTACCGACGTTAAGGCTAATCTGAAGATGGTGCTGGCTAAAGCTAAAACTGGCGAGTGTAGAGAGTAAAGAGATATTGTTATCCACGTTGGCACCAACAATGTTAGGATGAAACAGTCAGAGGTCACCAAGCGCAACATAACTTCAGCGTGTAAATCAGCTAGAAAGATGTGTCGGCATCGAGTAATTGTCTCTGGCCCCCTCCCAGTTAGGGGGAGTGATGAGCTCTACAGCAGAGTCTCACACCTCAATCGCTGGTTGAAAATTGTTTTCTGTCGCTCCCAAATTTATAGATAATTGGCCCTCTTTCTGGGACTCACCCACAAACAGGACCAAACCTGGTCTGCTGAGGAGTGACGGACTCCATCCTAGCTGGAGGGGTGCTCTTATCTTATTGACGAACATAGACAGGGCTTTAACTCCCCTAGCTCCACAATGAAATAGGGTGCAGGCCAGGCAGCAGGCTATTAGCACAGTCAGTGTAGTCAGCTCAACTATCCACATTGGGACCGTGTCTGTGCCTCGACTTCGGTTGGGCAAAACTAAACATGGCGGTGTTCGCCTTAGCAATATCACTGGAATAAAGACCTCCTCCATTCCTGACATTATTGAAACAGATTGTGATACCTCACATCTCAAAATAGGGCTACTTAATGTAAGATCCCTCACTTCCAAGGCAATTATGGTCAATGAACGAATCACTGATCATAATCTTGATGTGATTGGCCTGACTGAAACATGGTTTAAGCCTGATGGAATTACTGTGTTAAATGAGGCCTCATCTCCTGGTTAAACTCCTGGTTAAACTAGTGACCACACCCCCCCCCGCGCATCCCCCAAAGGTGGAGGTGTTGCTAACATTTCTGATAGCAAATTTCAATTTACCAACAACAAAAAAATGACATTTTTGAGCTTCTAGTCATGAAATCTATGTAGCCTCGTCAATCACTTTTTATAGCTACTGTTTACAGGCCTCCTGGGCCATATGCAGCGTTTCTCACAGAGTTCCCTGAACTCCTTTCGGACCTTGTAGTCATGGCAGATAATAATGACATTTTTGGTGACTAATATTCACATGGAAAAGTCCACAGACCCACTCCAAAAGGCTTTCGGAGCCATCATCGACTCGGTGAGTTCTGTCCAACATGTCTCTGGACCTACTCATTGCCACAGTCACACTCTGGACCTAGTTTTGTCCCGTGGAATAAATGTTGTGGATCTTAATGTTTTTCCTCATAATCCTGGACTATCGGACCACCATTTTATTACGTTTGCAATCAAAACAAATAATCTGCTCAGACCCAAACTAAGGATCATCAAAAGTTGTGCTATAAATTCTCAGATAACACAATGATTCCTAGATGCCCTTCTAGACTCCCTCCGCCTACCCAAGGATGTCAAAGTACAAAAATCAGTTAACCACCTAACTGAGGAACTCAATTTATCTTTGTGCAATACCCTAGATGCAGTTGCACCCCTAAAAACAAAAAACATTTGTCATAAGAAACTAGCTCCCTGGTATATAGTAAAATACCTGAGCTCTGAAGCAAGCTTCCAGAAAATTGGAACGGAAATGGCGCCACACAAAACTGGAAGTCTTCCGACTAGCTTGGAAAGACAGTACCATGCAGTATCGAAGAGCCTTCACTGCTGCGCGATCACCCTGTTTTTCCAACATAATTTAGGAAAATGACTTTTTGATACTGTTGCAAAGCTAACTAAAAAGCAGCATTCCCCATGAGAGGATGGCTTTCACTTCAGCAGTGATAAATTCATGAACTTCTTTGAGGAAAAGATCATCATCAATAGAAAGCAAATTACAGACTCCTCTTTAATTAAGGCAAGGGCTGATTTCAAGGTTTTACTGCTGACCTACAACGCATTACATGGACTTGCTACTACCCATCTTTCTGATTTGATCCTGCCGTACATACCTACACATACGCTACAGTCACAAGACACAGGCCTCCTTACTGTCCCTAGAATTTCTAAACAAACAGCTGGAGGCAGGGCTTTCTCCTATAGAGCTCCATTTTATGGAATGGTCTGCCTACCAATGTGAGAGATGCAGACTCTGTCTCATCCTTTAAGTCTTTATTGAAGACTCATCTCTTCAGTATGATTAAGTGAAGTCTGGCCCAGGAGTTTGAAGGTGAACGGAAAGGCACTGGAGCAACGAACCACCATTGCTGTCTCTGCCTGGCCTGTTCCCCTCTCTCCACTGGGATTCTCTGCTTCTAACCCTGTTACAGGGGCTGAGTCACTGGCTTATTGGTGCTCTTCCATGCTGTCCCTGGGAGGGGTACGTCACTTGAGTGGGTTGAGTCATTGACGTGATCTTCCTGTCTGGGTTTGAGATCTTTATGGGCTATACTCGGCCTTGTCTCAGGATGGTAAGTTGGTGGTTGAAGATATCCCTCTAGTGGTGTGGGGGCTGTGGTTATATTCTGCCTGTTTGCCACTGTCCGGGGGTATCATCGGATGGGACCACAGTGTCACCTGACCACTCCTGTCTCAGCCTCCAGTATATATGCTGCAGTAGTTTATGTGTCGGGGGGCTAGGGTTAGTCTGTTATAGCTGGAGTATTTCTCCTGTCTTACCCAGTGTCCTGTGTGAATTTAAGTATGCTCTCTCTAACTCTCTCTTTCTCTCTTTCTCTCTTTCTTTCTTTCTTTCTTTCTTTCTTTCTCTCTGAGGACCTGAGCCCTAGGACCATGCCTCAGGATTACCTGGCCTGATGACTCCTTGTTGTCCCCAGTCCACCTGGCCATGCTGCTGCTCCAGTTTCAACTGTTCTGCATGCGGCTATGGAATCCTGACCTGTTCACCGGACGTGCTACCTCCCAGACCTGCTGTTTTCAACTCTCTAGAGACAGCAGGAGCGGTAGAGATACTTTGAATGATCAGCTATGAAAAGCCAACTGACATTTACTCCTGAGGTGCTGACCTGTTGCACCCTCGACATCCACTGTGATTATTATTATTTTGACCCTACTGGTCACCTATGAACATTTGAACATCTTGGCCATGTTCTGTTGTAATCTCTGCCTGACACAGCCAGAAGAGGACTGGCCACCCCTCATAGCCTGGTTCCTCTCTAGGTTTCTTCCTAGGTTCGGGCCTTTCTAGGGAGTTTTTCCTAGCCACCGTGCTTCTACACCTGCATTGCTTGCTGTTTGGGGTTTTAGTGCCTTCCCAGCAACCCATCCCAAATCCAACGGATATAGCCCCTCTCCATTCTCACCAACAACCACCATTAAATCTTAATTGTAATGACAAAGAAGGAATAATAATGATTTGACATCCTTAATCTGTCCAGTACGGTTATTCATTTAAAAATATATAACTACATTGTAGTATAATAAAGTCCTTCCTTCTCGCTCTCTCTCCACCACCCCCTCCCTGTTCTCCCCCATTTATCCCACCCAAGCCAAGCTTATTCCCACCTCCCATCTTTATCACAATGGTGTTCTCCGTTTTGCTCGACAACCCCCCCACAAGTGTCTTGGGACTCGTCTGATCTGCCAACTTCTGTCTGTAGCGTCCGAATAGTTTCGGCAACACACTGATATGGTTCATCTGTGCAAAGGTGAGACACTCGCAAACATGTCAGTTGTTTTGCTCTAGGACACACAAATAGCAAAATAATATTGGTATTACCTTCTTAAAGCAATTCCATATAGCTTAATAGAACGCTACAGGCGTTCAACTTTTGGACATGTTCACATTTCCGTCAAAGTGTTTCCTTTCAAATAGTATCAATAATATGCATATCCTTGCGTCAGGTCCTGAGCTACAGGCAGTTAGATTTGGGTATGTAATTTTAGGAAAAATGTAAAAAATGTAAAAAATAAATAAA